>NC_056729.1:1163035289-1163082789 GCF_019279795.1 Protopterus annectens | reverse complement strand
TATAGGAGGCAAGACTCTGAAGATTTAGTCTTTAACTTAGACTGACTTGGTTCCCACTGTAGAACCTATCCAAATATCAAGGCACCTTGCACTTATTTAATTTTGCTTTTAAGCTAATCACTGCAGGTGGACCTAATAGAAGTAGTCAGGTAACTTTTAAACCAAATGGGTGGGGTTGTAAAAAATTGCATGTAAAACCACAGCATAAGATAGGTTAGTTATTGCTGGTCATTGTAGATACCTTTACATTTACTTTAAGTCCTATGTAATCAGGACTTCAAGTTTATAAATCTGGGAATTAGGGTGCTGGGACAACATATATTTTGTTCAGAAATCACGATATCATTGGAAAATCCTAGACATTTAAGAACTAAGTCTGTATGCAGATTTTATGCATTGATACTGGTAAAAATCAATATGTGTACTAAAGGTATGTAATCATGGCCAAGTGGTTAAGGGGATGAAGAAGAAATCCATTGGGAATTCCCTGTGCAGGTTTGAATCCTGCTAATTGTAAGAGCTGGTGTTTAAGGAGGTACTGGTAAGGTGAAAATGATCATCAGACTTGCTGGCCTTGGAATATCTATGAATCTGAAGCTGTATGTTTCCAGGAATGAAACCATGTTTCTGAGTATCGCACAAGTTGATTGCATACTGTTTACTATGAATCCTTTTTCCTGTGTTTATAATCATGTGTCTGTATGCTGGCTTGCAGAAATGTCTGCATTCTGTTAATGTGCACACCTGAAAGTATAAACATATTTATGTATGTAAATATGAATGTATGTGACTTAAGGCTTGGCTAGAAACAATTCACCATCTTGAACTCAGAATTTTGTGGATTTGGTGGTACATTAAAACAGAACAAACTGCCATTAAAAAATATAAGTTTACAACCTCAGTCAGGGTCTGAACAATTGCAAAAGTTAGAGCTTTCAGGGATTAAAGCACTGGATGACTAGAAATATGAATGTAACAAAATGAATGTACAGTTCTATGGTGTGTACTGTATGATTCAGATCTGAACATACATATATATATATATATATATATATATATATATATATATATATATATATTTGTATGAATATTTCTGCTAGAACTAGTGTGGAATGCTGAGTGCAGATATCCTAATGGCAGTAAAATGGTCATTTGTTATTGCCTGATTTTGTAATTCATTATACCGTTACAGTCACACAGCTGAAGTTTGAAGTTTCAGAACTTCAAGTAACAAACCTTAACCTATATGTATGGCTTACAGACTCTGCTTCAGTGCAGTGGGAAGTTTTTAAAACATTCGGCATGCTCTTGTAATCCATCCTTTTAACTTGAGTTGAATTCTCTTCATGATTTGCAGTCACGTGGCTCGTTATGAGGTTCTTAGCTCCTTGTTATTATCTCCTGTCAGAATAAAAGAAGCCAGAAACCAGGGCTGAGTGCTTGTCATTTGGAAAAACGATCCGATGGCTAATTCAGCTCTGTCGCCTCTTGTCTGATTTCTCTTCACAGTTTTGAAATCTGTGAAGTAAAAGGGGCCCAGCTAGTGAAAGCTCTGACACCTTTCTTATTGTTCCATTGGAAGAT
This sequence comes from Protopterus annectens, assembly GCF_019279795.1. Taxonomy (NCBI): domain Eukaryota; kingdom Metazoa; phylum Chordata; order Ceratodontiformes; family Protopteridae; genus Protopterus; species Protopterus annectens. Next base: position 1,163,081,205 of record NC_056729.1, on the reverse strand, counting down.
CACAGGCCTTGCATGATAAATGATAGTCTACCTACCTTTTCGTACTAGATCTTAAAGGCATAGTTTCCCTTATTTCTTAGAAAAAAATGACATCTCTCATGCCCTGATTCTTTCTTTTCTAGAAGATATATGCATTGAAACTCTGTAAACCCAAAGTTAATAGAGGCGTTTAAGGTTCGCTGTTAACCTGATAGGTGAATTCATCATTCTCAATCTATTTACATCCACAAGGATGAATGCAACATATATCGATAGTTTGGTTTAACAGTATGCTTTTGGGAGGTAGTTGCAGCAAACCCACACAGACATAGGGAGAACATGCAAGATAAATTCAGTGATTAAAAGTTAGGATTGATCCCTGTGAATATAGAGCTTTGACCAATGAACCAGCAGAATGCACTGAAAGAGGAAGTCTACTACGTCATCATATTAAAATTAATTGTGAGTTGCATATATATTAAATTCTTCACAAAGTATATCATCACATCTTTCTTGATCAATTATTTTCACATTAGCATGCACTGCCTATCATGTAATGTTGTTTCAAATACATTTTCCAAAAAAGGAGGCTCCAGTTTTTAATAACATTTTCATGATTTTAACATTAGGCAAACCCTGAAGTGAAGGGTTTGCAAAACTCCGCTTAATATTTGATGTAATTTCAGGGATGGTATTTGGATGAGCTGTATGAATTCTACATACTATATTCTGTATCCCTTTTTATTTATTTGCACTGTGCTTAGTTGTATAAAATATGTTAATTTTATAATAAAGGTCTTATTAGCTGATTGATACATCTGATTAATTGCAAAAGTCAACACAATATAAATAATAAAATATATAAAACACAATTTCCTAGTTCCATATAGGTTCTCCTTTCCTTCTCCTACAATTACATCAAAAATGAAATAAGCATAAGGTGTGTTTTAAAAGCAGAAGCAAATGCTTTAAAATCCTTGTTTAACTGAAGTTACAATGATGAATGATTTGTTTAAAAAAATCAGAGCTTTCTTTTGTGGAAAAAGTTATCTAAAACATCACTACTGTGCTGTAGGTTCCACATACTGTGGTTGCAGATAAGATCTTAAAACATCACTTCTAAGGTATGATATGTTAGTAGTAAAACTAACAATTTATGTAACATGAAAGTTTGAGATAAGCTATTTTTTCACTGCTTTATCTTGCCAGAGAGTGTTTCACTTGGCTGTATGTGGTCCAGGATGGCTTGGTCTCCCCTTCAACCCTTAGCTGAATTAAGCATGTAATCAGAAGATGAATGAATAACTGTATCTGAAGTCTGCACTAGGGAAGACTATATCAATAGATGTTCTTATCCTGCTGTCTTTCTGTACTGATCTAATTAATGTATTAATTCAGGTACTATCATTAACATATGACAACTTTTCTTCCCTGGTTCCTTCCATAAATGAGTACTGTCCAAAAGGATTACTCCAGTTAACAAACTGCAAATCATGTGCAATCAATAAAATAACACAAAATTAGAGAAATCTTTGCAACACTCTGGATTGCACACACACTCATACCCCTTTTTTCTAGCAATGCAAAGTAATAGCATGCCAAATGATAGTAGTAGAGCTAAACCTTCCGAGGAAGAGGTAGGAATAGTGACAGGAAAACTACTCCTCTAGGGCAGCTGCCTAGTGAATCATGATTTGTCAACAGCTGTTCCTCAGCAAGGTATTTCACATTAAAGCATCTAATAGTAACATTAAAACAAAACAGCCATCTTGCTCTTGGGAAAGGGAGATGAGGTAATCTGATTCATTGCAATTTTGACAGCTACTCGACGGAGAGAGACAGAGATCGGGGTATGATGTGCAGCACTGGGGACTGCTATATGCTTGGCTTTGCCACCATTCAGAAGGTTGCTTTAGAGGGGAATAAGGTGCTCAGTGGACTGGGATTAGGTTAACGTTTTCTGTGTAATGGCCTGTTCTACTCCCCCCAAACATCGTGCAATCATTCAGGCATCCTCATTGAGCCTAATGCAGGAAATGAACAGAGAACAAGAGACCGCAGACAAAGCATAGCTCATGTGATTTAAAAATTTATGCTTTTCTCACATTTTTTTTAATTTATTTATTTAGTAACCACATAAGTAAACTGATTCTTCTCAGATACTTTTCAGCTATGACATGGGCCACAGGGGCAAGGATAAATACAACACACACACACACACACACACACACACACACACACATATATTTACATATATCTATATATATATATATATATATATATATATATATATATATATATATACATATATATATATATATATATATATATATATATATATATATATATATATATATATATATATATATATATATATATATATATATGGGTCTACTTCATTTGATCGAAAGACCATTTGACCTAAACCCATTTGATTTAAATTTCATTTGATCGAAAACCAGTATTCAAGGCAAATAACAGGGATTTGTCCCCCTCCCCAATATTATGCAACCCTGGAGTTGGTATATATAGTTAGGGGAGTGTGGGAGGCGAACACTGTACTTTTTGTGTTCTGCTCCCCCCACAACCCCCCTAACTATATATACCAACTCCAGGGTCGCACAACATTGGGGAGGGGGACAAATCCCAGTTTTATGCCTTGAATACTGGTTTTCAATCAAATGAAATTTCGATCAAATGGGTTTAGGTCAAATGGTCTTTCGATCAAATGAAGTAGACCCATATATATTTATACACACACACACACACATATATATATATATATATATATATATATATATATATATATAGACACATTCACATTAGAGAAGCCAGTCAATCAGCATATTTTTGAGATGTGAAGGGAAACCTCTGCAAATTGGACATAGATTGTGACCAAAAGTCATGCTTGAAAATGTTGGCCTAAAACTGTAAGGCACAGAGCTTTCTTTTAAGGTTTAGAGTCCAAGTCGTAGTACTGCACACTTTATCATTCTCTGCATCCAGTTGAACTATATCATGATTAATCAAGATTATCATAATATCAACTTTACTTACAGCTCATGACATGCAACTTCAAATGAGATGAAACAGCTTGAAATCTCAACCATTTTATAATAATGGTTCAATTACTCGTCTTACTATAAAACCACATATATCTTATGATATACTATTGCTATTTTATTTTAATCTTTTATATACTTTTTATCAGCATCCGTCTAGCTACTGTCCGTCACCCAATTGTTCCCCATCACTGGGGCAAAAGCCATTCATGTTGTGACTGTCATTTAGGCAGCCATGAAGGTTTTCCATTTTAGGACCTAATCCCGCCCCTACTGACTCAAATGGAGGCTTTGTACTCCTTCCCCTTTAATTGTGTTCATTGCACCCAACTCCACTCTAAGACAACAGTCTGAATGTGATGGCCAAGCCAAACATATCACAGCCCTCTGTCTCTCTGTCTCTGTCTCTCTCTCTCTCTCTCTCTGTCAAGTTACATTTTTCCCATAATTTATAGTACATGGAACATTAAAAGCTCCATGTACTACAAAGAATTACAATTGGGTCCTTGACCATAACACTTAATTATGCATTCTAGACATAGATGCCAAAATTCACTTCTTGATCTTCGCTGTTCCGGCAAATTTCTTGGCATCCATGTCTTGAACACATAATAAACAGGTTATGATCAGCGACCCGATCATACTCCTGGATGTAGAAGGAAGCAATATGATATTCATTGTAATTCACCTTTGCAGTAATAACTCTTAAGATTTCTTGCCTTGCAGAAGCCAGAGGTCAGGCCGAATACCAGAGACTTTTACCTTATCCCAGGCCTGGCAGACACCCACCCCTCTGCCATCAACGTATTGTAGTATAAAGTGCCATTGTCCATTGATGTTTTTCAGTTCTTTCTTGCTGTTGGGAGTCTGATGCATCTGCATCTGCAAGTACTTTGGTCAGTGCACCTACCAGAAGACTTTTAAAACTAAGTACTCCATTGAGAACATTTTTATTTGTGTGTGTGTCTTAAATTTCCGTAGATGCCTGACAAATCCTATCTTCAAGGTACTTCAGAGACATGATTTCAAAAGATCTTCCCCTGGGGTAAATCTTTAAATGTATTCAGTGATGTCTGTGGTAGGCACTCAACTGATGTGTGGAAGATTTGCTTTGAAGAAGGTATTTCAGACTAGTCCCAACCCTAGTGACAGTAGGCATAAGACACGATTGTTAGCACTAGTGGAATACTTAAATGTCCTTGTTGCCAGTGTGTGTCATGTGGATACAGAGGCCAGCTACAGCAAATGTACAGAACTTTTCTAGACTTATTTTCCTGCAATAGATGTATGCAAGGTGTGTACAAACACTGTATTCTATGGCAGGTTAATTTGACATTATACAGTAGTTTGAAGTCCTTGCCCCAGACTTCCTGGACATCGATGTTTTACATCTACTTCTGGGAGGTAAATCACAGCCCTTACCACACTCTTGACATTTCTTGAGTTTAAGCTTTATACCTTAAAACTTCTGGAACCAGCTCCTAAACTTGGCTAAGAAATGAAGGATTTTTATTTCTTTATTTTATTTACACTCTGTTGGTCAGGTAAGTTCCATTAAGCCAGTGCCCTCTTTTCAGGGGGGACTAGAGGTGGTACGTATACTGACTAGGGGAAATTTGGCTAGGTCACCCACCAGGAGCTTCCTCTACTCTTTTCAATAAGTACTGTTGAATATTTTGCATCAACCAGAGCTACCACTAAATCAGGCAGCTGGGGCCTCAATTGAACATCACATCTGAATGACATCACACTCAGTAGTCCAGCATTCCCCTCCCACACTGCACTGCAGTGTCAGTATTGGAAGTATTGGAAAATGAATCCAACTACCAGTTTGGGAACAGAACCCACAGCCTTCTTAACCAAAGGTGGCCGTGCTACCTGATGAGCTACTGAGACTGTTAGAACATAAAGATGTGTACCAGAATGCCCATCTAGTAGTTTATTAGGTTTGTATGCCACCGCATTAATCCACAACCACAATACCAAATTTCCAATGTCTTTGGAGGATAAGGATTCTTCTGTCTGAACTTCCATTCTGTTTACCAAGACTTGTCAGATATGATCTTTAATAGCACTGATGGCTTCCAAATACTCTTGGGCTGTCCTCTGTGTCTGTCTTTCCATGTTATTATAGAGCATCTCCGTAGAATACTGTAGATGTTGATGAGTCAGCAGCCGAGATAATGGTAGTCAGAACTGCTTCTTTTTGAAGACAGTTTGCATTCCATTATTGCTGAGATGTAGAGGACAGCATTGTAGCATTTGAAGGCCATCAGTGCTATTAAAGATCATATCCAAGAAGTCTTGTTAAAAAATTTTTCAGAGGCCTGGCTATTCCACAGCTGAGGAAAGAAGAGAATTAAATGCTTTAGCTGCCTACTTCATTGATAGAAATTCAATTAGTGCTTTAGGATTTAAGGATAGCTGGGGCCCTTTGAGCAGATGGTTTATCACCTGAACTTTGGAAAGTTATGAGGGATGTCATGTGTTCAGACTTCTGATGAATCATAAGGCATGTTACTGAGAACAAAGAGATTACATCCTCTTGACAGGAGGCCTTACGTTTGGTAATCCTTGAATTTAATATGGTAAATAATTTACTTTCCTCATGTAGTCAGATTCCTCTTTTAAATGCAGACTATAAAATCGGTATGAATATTTAGACATGCAGCCCAGCTGTACAGTGTACAGTGATAAAGCCTTGACTATGACAGTGATCATTCAAGTTTTAATAGCAGCTCCAGTGCCAGAAGAGCTGGAGGAGGTTGAAACAGAGTAGATGACACTAGCTTGTTGATGCAGGGGGTGGGGGGATGAGTGGCAGTGCTGGTTGGCTGTTCACCATGCCTCTCAACCTGCAGATGTTGAAAATAGGTACAAAGCCTCTTGAAAAGGAGCTAAGGCTACCTAAAAATAACATCCAGTCGCATTGCTTATCCTGTCTCAATCCTTATAAATAGGTCAGTCCAGGTATCCCACACTCCCTCTCTCTCTCTCTCACTCTGGAACAAGTCATACATTATCCCTCTGCACAAAGGTGAAATTCAGCAGACATTAATAACTTTAGACCTATAACGATCTTATCTCCCCTCACCAAAATACTTGAAAAATGTATTCAAAAACAATTGCTAGACTATCTCCTGAAGGAAGAACTTATAACCCTTACACAACATGGCTTTAATCCTTCCCATAGTACTAGACTGCCCTTCTAACCTCTACAGATATTGTCAACAAAGCAAGAGATAATGGCAAACTAGTCTCTTCCTTATTTCTAGACTTGTCTAAGGCCTACGACACAGTTTGTCACAGCAAACCTCTACTTCAAATGTCCTCACTAGGTCCCTTTCAGCCCAGCCTTCTGTGGTTCAGTAGCTACCTGTCCAATAGGTATCAGTCAGTAAAATGGCACTCCACACTCTGTCCTTACCCCCCAGTCACCACCGGTAAACTACAAAGACCTATCTTTGGTCCCCTCCTTTTTAACATTTTCACCAACACCCTCTATACTTCCACAAAACAGAGCACCCTAATACAATACGCAGGTGATTTCACTCTTATTTGCACATCTGACAACATGGTACACCCCCAAAAATTACTCAGGAGCTTTAACAGCCACTGAAACATGACTTTGTAACTCACAACTCATGCTCAACTTTTCTCCAAATCCCTCTCTCATGGAAAAAAATAAATTTAAAGTCCTCTCTCTTCATAATACAATCATTGAAGTCACTTATCATAACAAACTATTAGGGGTGACTATGGATTATAATTCTTACATTTGACTTGCATATAAAAAAATTGCAAAAGAAAAACTCATAAAAAACTAGGAAAGCTCTACACGCCCAAAAACTTTCTCACTGGTGCAACTAAAACTACACTTACCACTATTTATCCTCTACCCACTATTCTGTGTGGTGCTCCCATCCTTACTAACCTCTGGGCTTCATTAAAATTAAAAAACATAAGCCAGCACTAGATTCCACTGAAGAGAATTTTAATGCAAATATCTGTGGGCAAGATTACCCATGTATGAAAATATAACAAACAAAGACCCAAAGGGTGATACAGCATACCGGTTTCAGCATAAACCCTTCATCAATGCAATATAACAATTCCATAACAATCATTTTATATATATATATATATATATATATATATATATATATATATATATATGCACCTTACAATTAAATGGTGCACATACAGTTATCCAATCAGAACTGTTCATTGAGCCCTCGAGAAAAAAGGCCACCCAATGTTATTATCCACATTTTTTCTTTATAATCCAAAAGAGAATATAAATTTTCTGAAGAAGTGTCTGGTTTATATATTTTATCTATCACTGTAAATGTGGTGGTGCTGCGGTAGCATTGTCGCCTCACAGTAAGACGTCCTGTTTGATTCTCAGCTAAAGCGTCTTCTGTGTGGAGACATGCGTGAATGGGCGTACCTTCGTTGAAGGTTGTGCGTTAGGCCGGGCAAGTCGGTACATAAAAATCTACTGCCAATCATTAGCGTACCGGAGTTCCGCTGTGGCGACCCCTAACCGGGAAAAGCCGAAAGATACAACAACTGTAAATCTGAACCTAACAAAAGGATGTAAAACCTGATGTTTATGTAAGGCATTTGTATTACTATGACATTTAATGTCACTCATGTGTTCTGATATTCTAAGTTTGAATGGGCGAGAGGTTTGCCCAACATAAAAAGCAGGGCAAGTCCAATTAAACAAATTAATCACCCAATCACTACTACAATTTCCAAAAACTTCTATTTCAAAAACTCTAGGACAATTAAAGGACATGAATAAACTTTGTTTCGGGACCATATTGCAAAATCTGCAATGTCCACATGGAAGACTACCCATTACTGGGCCACCTAATAAGGTGGTTTGCAAACTTTTGTGTACCATCTTACCCTTTTTGTAATGGTTGAACCAGCCCCCCCAAATTCTTTCCTCTTCTGTATCCAAACCTACATCTAGATGGCAAACACTGAAATAATCTCTCCTCCATGCATGTATAAAATATCTCAATGTTTATGTATAATCTCCTGTAACTGCCTTGTATTGCCCCCAAATTCCATGATAAATCTAAATATGGAGTCAGATCTAGAATTTTTATCTATGTATACAAGAGTTTGTTGTCTATTAACTTCATGAACCCGTTTCATGTCTATATCAACATCAAATTTCTTATAACCGTGATCATAAAATCTACGGGCCATATCACCTGTTTGAACATTATAACTTTCCATGGTAGAACATATTCTTTTCAGTCTCAAAAATTGAGACTTAGGAATATTCTTAATGACGTGGGGGGTGCCAACTGGAGGCATATAGCAAATTATTAAACTGGGGATATTTCCTATAAACATTGCTACTTAATGTACCATCTTCTAGTACTCTACATCTAAGAAAGTCACAATTTCCTGATGATAATTCAATGTAAAATGGATTCCGCATGTATTTTCGTTGAGATATTCAACATACTCAATTAAATAATACTCATCTGACCTCCATATTAGCCTTCCAGACTATCTGCAAATATACAGAGCTGAGTATATTTTTTTTGGTTATAGAGTTTAATTGTTGCTTAGACCTCTGTAAAAAACAGTTATACCAACTGAAGTTTGTGTGTTATCTAACTCAAGGATCACTTAATTTGACCTGTTAGTAACAGCCTGCATTTAACTGCTGGAACCTGTGTTCTGAGAGACTGCCTTCCAGACTATCTGCAAGTATACAGAGCTGAGTATATTTTTTTGATTATAGAGTTTGTACTGTTAGTTGTTGCTTAGATCTCTGTTGAAACTGTTTTGTTCCACCCACCCTCCCTGTTTTTGGTTTGTAGTTTAAATTTGGTAGCTTTTGCAGTTGCCCACCCCACTGTAGATTTGATCTGGGACACTCCCCCAGTCCCATCTCTTTACCACATTCTACCTAATAAACTCTCTCTGCACTTGCTTTTAGTTCTTCTTAATTTAATTGCATTTTTTAAACTGTGTTTGGTCTAATATTGCTTCATACTCAAGTGTGCTAGCTTGCACTGCATGTGAATTGTTTTTACTACTGTTTTTGCTACTTTTCTGTAAAAACAAAACAAAAAAAAAATGTAAGCCTGTTTCCTACCTTTCCTGTAACTAGTGTTCCAGATACAGATTTGCTGTATCCAGGACTGTATGTAAGCTTATAGGTTCATAGGTTCATAGGTTGGTACTAGGCTATCAGTTCTAAGGCCTATGCAAGCCTAGCCATAACAATTCCTTAGAAATTTTTTCCCACAATATTTACTTCTCTGGGCCCCTGTCTAGCAGGACGACTGACATAATCCCCGTGGTGAATTTCCTATCTCCCATCCAATCATCAAGGTTCCTTTTGAAGAGGGCCAATGAGGTGCTCTGCTTGACATGTTTGGGCAGTCTATTCCAGAGTATGGGGAGTCTCTGGGTCAGGAACCTATCCCTCCAGCATGTTTTGTTCATTGTGATGATAAGGTTTAGATCCCTGGAGCGTGTGGTTCTGAGGGATTGGGATTTCTTTAAGGGGAGCATGTCCAACAGCTCAGGGTTTGACATGGCCTTGTATGTTAAGCAGAGATCGCCTCTGAGTAGACGATATGCCACAGAGTATAGCTGGAGTTTTTTTAGACGGTCAGCATATGGCATCTGCTTTAGGCCTGTGATTCTTTTAGTGAGGTATTTCTGTGGCCTTTCCAGCTGTTGCAGATGTCTTGTGAAGTACATACCAAATGGGGCATTATACTCTATAATGGGTCTAATGAGGGATGAGTACAGTGTGACAATGACCTCCTTTTTTCTGGATGAAAAGCCCTTAGTGATGAGGTGTGCCATGTAGAAGGATTTCCTGACTGTTGTGGAGATGTGGTTATCGAAAGTGAGACCACTGTCCACTTGTGTCCCTAAGTCTCTCATCACACTTCCGATGTTTAGTGTCCTGCCACCTATGTGGTAGCTCATGGGTACATGTTTTTTTCCCAAAGGGGATGACTATACATTTCTTGGCATTAATCTTGAGCCCATGGCTCTGGCACCAGGCATCTGTTTCTGTAAGGCCCTTTTGTAGAATATCCACATAATTTGGGGATTCAGTAATGACTCCCAGTTTGCAGTCATCTGCAAACTTTGTTAGCCAGAGTCCCTTAGTGTTGGCCTGTACTTCAGAGAAGTAGATGCCAAACAAGAGGGGTCCCAGGACTGAACCCTGAGGTACTCCACTTGTCACTTGTCTGGAGCTACTTTTACAGTCTGGGTTCTGTCAATAAGCCAGTTGGCAACCCATCGAGTGACGTAGGGATTTATGCCCAGCTTAGTAAGTTTATCTATGATTCCAGAGTGTGGGGATGGTGTCGAAGGCCTTGGCGAGGTCCAGATAGGCTGTTTGGACCTCCTTACCCTCGTCCACAGCTCTGGAGTCCGATTCAAAGAAGTCAGTCAGATTCAGGAGACAAGATCGGCCCTTCACAAACCCAAACTGGGTGGGGTCCAGTGTCTGGAGGTTGCCAATGTCTTTGTTTATAAGTTCCATAATAATGCATTCCATGCCCTTGCAGGCTTGTCAGACTGATGGGATGGTAGTTCCCAGGATCCAAGGTGGATCCTCCCTTGTGGATCGGGATAACTGTAGCTGTGCTCCACTCAGTGGGCACGATGTCTGAGGTGAGGCTATGATTAAACATGTCACTTAGGTGGGGTGCCAGTTCATTCTGTAGTTCATGTAGTACACAGCCTGGGATGTCATCTGGTCCCATAGATGCTGTATTCTTTGCTTTGGATAGTGCTGTTTCTACCTGTGTGGCTGTGATTATCGGAATTTGGCAATCTTTTGGTATTGAGATGGGCCCTTTAGGGGGTAAGAGGGGAGTGAAGTTGGAACTAAATCGATCTGCCAGGATATTAGCAATATCCTTGGGATCAGTATATTTATTAGCCAATAAAGCAAAACAACATACCCAACACACTAGTCATAGGTGACTCTATAGTCAGGCACACTGATGTCCCACTCACCAGGCTAAACAAGGAGAAGGTTACTGTCAGCTGCCTGTCAGGTGCCAGGATCCACCACATAACCCACGCACTCAGGTCACTCCACAACAAGTACAAATATGGCTCTGTCATTGTCCATGTTGGGGTGAATGACCTGAGACGTACCTCCCTGGACTACATGAAAAGAGACATGGAAGAGCTCTTCGATCTTGTAGCCCAGGCAGGTATGACCCTAGCCCTGAGTAGCATTCTGCCATCGCCAGAATGATACCGCAGTACAAGGACAAAATGATTGACTTCAACAATTGGCTAAGCTTCTGGTGTCATTCTAAGGGGATCCAGTATCTATCTGCTTGGGATGACATGGTCGACAGACCATGATGCTTTGCCACAGATGACCTGCACCTGTCACCCGTGGGATTCTGGATACTGGCTAAGGCTCTTGCTGCCCCTATAGTGCCTTTTTTAGGCAAGGTTCAAATAACAAATTCACCACTATAACAAGATAATGACAAGCAAAAACTGAGGGTATGCTAGAAGTCTAAATCTCAAAATGCACTCAATCGAGGCACTCCTTAAAATGGAGACCATCGATATCTCTGCAGTGACCAAGACCTGGTTCAAGGTTCCAGAGAGCACCCCTGCACTACCAGGCTATAACTCATACCACACGTTTCGGACATGTAACCTGGACCAAAACACCAAAGGCGGAGGTGTGTCCATATTCCTTAAGGATATCCACACCTCCAGACTAGTTGCTCAGCATAATGCATCCGAGGTTATCCAAGTGCAACTAACTGTGGGAAAAACTGCAATCCAAATTGTAGCTTGCTACAGATCCCCCACCATGCCCCAGGATTCCCACTCCTCTTTTCTTGATATACTGGAAAATATTAGGGTTCAACCAAACACCCTAATAATGGACGACTTCAACTACCCCACCATTATTTGGGAAAACTACTCGTGTTCCAACTCCTTAGCTCAACGCTTTCTGGAATTCATAAACTCCAATGCCCTGGATCAACTTATCCACACCCCCACCAGGGGCAACAGTATCCTAGACCTAGTCATTACCAACATGAGTGACCAGTGTTGTACACCTGAAGTCAACTCCTCGTTGGTCCAATCCGACCATAAGCTAATCACCCTTTATATCCACATCCTGCCCCCACCCCCCATTAAGGAAACCACATTAAAAAATTTCTCCAAAGCCAACTTCATGCTTCTTAAGACAGAAGTGGTGAACTTCATGACACCCATGCAGATGGACAATACAGTTACAACTGCTGAATCCTACACAAATGCACTCTATAAACACTTACACGAGTGCATGGATCATGCTATCCCAAACAGAACCAAGACATTATCCTCCAAAAAAAGGAAGGCAATCTGGTGGTCCCCTGCCATAAACAAACTGCACAACAGAAGGAAGAAATTGTTGCAAAAGAGAGTAAAATCCCATGAGTGGAGGTGCTCACTGGTCAGCCTCAGTAAGAAGCTGAGATCCCTTATAAGATCCTCCAAAGCTAGCTACGAAAACAAAATCGGCACTAATTCCAAGGATAACCACAAAACATTCTATAGCTATGTCAAGAATCTCTATGGCAACACCCAGATCTGCTCTGAGTTACAGCACAAAGGCAAGAAAATTACAGAACCAACTGATATTGCCAACATCCTGGCAGATAGGTTCATTTCTAACTTTACCCCCCTCTCACCCCCTAAATGGCCCATATCTATACAGGAAGAATGCAGAGTCCCTGTAATCACAACGACGCAGGTAAAAGCTGCACTCTCTAAAGCCAAAAACACAGCATCCATGGGACCGAACAACATCCCAGGCTGCATTTTACATGAACTTCAGAACGAACTGGCTCCCCACTTAAGCATTTTGTTCAATAATAGCCACGCATCAGGCTTTGTGCCCACTGAATGGCACACAGCAACAGTTATCCCACTCGACAAAGGGGGAGCCATCACTGATCCCGGGAACTATCGACCTATTAGCCTGATGAGCCTGGTCTGCAAGGCCATGGAACGTATCATCATGGAACTCATAAACAAAGACATTGGTAACCTCCAAACTCTGGATCCCACCCAGTTCGGGTTTGTGAAGGGCAGATCATGCCTCCTGAACCTGATCAACTTCTTTGAGGCAGTCATCAAAGCTGTAGATGAGGATAAGGTGGTTCACACAGCCTATCTTGACCTCTCCAAGGCTTTCAATACCATCCCCCATTCTGGAATTATAGCTAAACTCACAAAACTAGATATAAATCCCTATTTCACAAGATGGGTTGCCAACTGGCTCACTGACAGAACCCACACTGTAAAAGTTGCAGACACCAAATCTGACCTCAAAGTAGTGACAAGTGGAATACCACAGGGTTCCATCCTGGGACCTCTCCTGTTTGGTATCTACTTCCCTGAAGTACAGGCTAACACAGAAGGCCTCTGGCTAACGAAGTTCCAAGGATAACCACAAAACATTCAAACTAGGAGCCATAGTCAAGTCCCCAAATGATGTGGACATCCTACAGAAGGGCCTCGCTGAGACAGATGCCTGGTGTCAGAGCCATGGCCTCAAGCTCAATGCCAAAAAGTGCAGTGTCATCCCCTTTGGTAAAAACTCTTTACCCATGAACTACCACATAGGCAGCAATCTACTTAACTCTGAATGCGTGATAAGAGACCTTGGGACCCAGGTGGACAGTAGTTTCTCCTTTGATAGTCACATCACCACAGTAAGGAAGTCCTTCTACATAGCACACCTCATCATAAAAGGGTCTCATCCAGGAAAAAAGAGGTCATTGTTCCCCTCTACTCGACACTCATTAGACCCATTATAGAGTACAACACCCCTTTTGGAATGTACCTCACAAGACATCTGCAGCAGCTGGAAAGGCCACAGAAGTACCTCACAAAGAGGATTACTGGCCTCAAACAAATGCCCTACACTGACAGCCTCAAAAAACTCCAGCTTTACTCCATAGCATATTGCCTACTCCGAGATGATCTCTGCCTAACATATAAAGCTATGTCAAACTCAGAGCTGTTGGACATGCTACACCTAAAGAAATCCCAATCCCTCTGAGCTACACACTCTAGGGACCTAAACCTTGTCACCACAATAAACAGGACATGCTGGAGGGATAGATTCCTGTCCCAGAGACTTCCCATACTCTGGAACAGGCTACCCATCTATGTCAAGCAAAGTTCTTCATTAGCACTCTTCAAGAAAAATCTTGATGAGTGGATGGGAAATAGGAAATACACCCCGGGGATCACTTCTGTGTCTCTGCCTGACAGTGGCACTGAAAAATAACTTTCTTGGGTGGTGTATGCCAGGAACCTTGTTGGCTAGGCTTGCATAGGCCCTTGGGCCTATAGCCTAGTACCTACCTATGAACAATCATGCAAATAATGACACCAGATATCTATTTCCCCCCAAAATAAATTATGACTCATGTCATAGATTAAATGATGTTCAACATAGCCCATAAACAGGTCTGCGTAGATGGGAGTGAAAGATGCTCCATCACAGTACCCTTAAGTTGTAAATAGCAGACATTGTCAAAATAAAAAATATTTTTGTTGAGCATGTGCTCAGTTAAGCACAAAAGAAATGTATTAAATCCAAGCGGATAAAGGGCAAATGGAGATAGCCAAACGTCAAGTGCTGATAGACCAGCCCAGTGTGAAATATTTGTGTATAGTGCACTAAGATCTAAGGTGCATAATGTCCAACCCTTTTCCAACTGTATATTAATTATGATGTTCAAAAATTGTGTAGTGTCCTCTATCCGTGCTCTAACATGTGTCAACAATGATTTCAAATATTTTCTTAAATATTCAGATAGTGGTTCAGTTAAAGAACCTCACCTCGACACTATAGGTCTACCTGGAGGTTTTTCATAGTTTTTATGTATTTTTGGGTAGCATATAAAAAATCTGTTTAGTAGGATTCACTACCGTAAGGTGATGTTTATCATGCTTGGATATGATGCATTCTTCACAAGCCAGGGTTAGAAAATTGTCAGTTTCAGCTTTGAAAATATTAGTTGGATCCAAATCCATACGTTGATAATATTGTTGATCTGAAAGATGACAAATGGCTTCATTATGATACATATGCCAATCACAGATGACTACAGCTCCCCCTTTGTCCACCTAGTTAATAACTATCTCCTTATTCTGGCTCAAAGTACATAGGGCCATACGTTCCTCCCTAGTAATATTATCTTGAAAATGTTCCGCATTTTTGGTATTTGAAAAATGTAAATCTTTCAACACCAAATTTTGAAAAATAGCCATGTTTTTGTTCATAGGAGGTACAAAATTAGATGTTCTAAACCTGAAGTTGTTTACATTTTCAACACCTGGCTCCAAATTTGCAAAATATAATTTATGGCAAAAATCAATAACATCTTGTACAAAAGAATATTCTGACACCATAAACTTGGGAACAAAACCCATACCTTTATTCAACAATTTTTGCTCTGTGTAAGTTCCAAAGACAAAATGTTGTGAACATTTAAACAGTCATCTATTTGCGTGTTAACACTGCCAGCATTGCTTCCAAGCTTGTTCCTGCTTCCACTATGTTTCCTCCCTACCCGCCTGGATCTCCTAAAGGGAAATTCACATTACCCTTTTTAACAGGTGGAGAGCTATGCAGGACTGTTCCTTCACTATCTGTGTTGGAAGAGAATTCATTCCCTGATGTATCAGATGTAGATTTAGTATTTTTCAATATAGATCTTTCTTTTCCTCTTAAAATTGGGCTGAGCTGGCCCTGATTTATCATCGGTAAACTGAACTGTTTTCTTAAGTGCAAATGGCTTACCTGTGGAGTAATCTCTGACATCCCTCTGAAACTTCTTAATCATTCTAGCTTTTAAATCTTGTTCTAACTGTATCAAACTGCCTGAGAGTAAGGAAACCTGTTCTTGATACATATCATGGTTTTTATATTCTTGCAACTTAGTGCATAATTCATCTATATTTGCAGTCAAGATCGTGATTCTGTGTTCATAGAATTCTATCAAAATCTTGACAAAACTCATAGAAGAGGAATGTTGTACTTGTTGCCATTGAGTTAATAAAGTTTCATCCACCCCCTTGAAAAAAGTTTGTGTCCTAACTCTCAAACCACGTGGAATAATATTATTGTTTGCATATGCTTTAAATAATCTAAGATGCCAAATCTGAATTCACATTTCTTTCATCTCACTAGTTAGCTTAATAAAAATGTCTTTGCAAAAGACAGATTGAACTGAATCCCCAACTCCCCCCTTGGTTGATGATATACAAGCATCAAAAATGTTTGTCTATCAGCCAAAAGGCCATGAGTAATATTGGTCAGATCCATATTTATCACTCTTGCAAAAGAATCAAAACTGCCAAACTATTTAAGACATAAATTTAGAATGTAACTGGGTAATTTGGACAGCAACACACCACCATCATAAACTTCCCATTATAAATGAAATATTAGGACCCTTAATATACTTTGAATATTCAAGCCCTCATATGTCCTCTGTCAATGCACCAACATTAGTAATATAATTGTTGTGAAACTTCTTCCAAAATGTTCATACATTTAAGAGTTAATTGTTGTGTACCAAATGTCAGTTTCACGCTGTGCTAAAGGGCTCCAAAAAATGATCTACCTGTATAAAATCTAAAAACCACAAGGTCTTAGCATTCGCTTCTTAGTCCAGCCCTTAAATAAACATATCGCACCATAGTGAAATTATATATAAAAACATTTTTGACAGCCAGTTGTCAAACAATATAGAATGCTATCTCTGCCAATATTTCTGGATATTAACCTTCACTTCTACATCCAATATTGCAGCAAAAACAAATGGTTGTCAAACAATATAGAGTTATATCTCCACCAATACTTCCGGATGTTAGCCTTCGCTTCTACATCCAATATTACAGCCAAAACAAATGGTACACAACAAAAAAGCCCATATATAAATTGGATGGATCCTTAAACCCATTAATCACAAACAAACTCCAATAATGGTGAAATGCCAGAAAAAACATATGAAGGCTCCAAATCAAACTTGACTGTATTACATTAACATATTCTTCCTGTGCGCTGCAATATCCAAAATAAGTCAGCGTATTTCTACCCCCAAAATGTCCTGAAAAACTAGTATATCTAACATGAACTATACATCGCCATTATTAATATAACCTAGATAGATCCCAAACCAAACCCTTTATGATGTATAAGGAAAAGTATGTATCCAAAGTGTGTCACAAATACCTCATGTTCATAAAAACAAACAATGTAATATGGTCCCCAAAAACTTACTTCATATCAATAGTAATATTTAAACGTGGTTAAGTAAAAAGTGTGTAGTACATTCCCACCAATCCTTCAAAATTATGCATAAATGGACAGAAATTAAGCACAAATAGATGTTGTTAACACATAAATATATATGGCGGCTCAGAAAATTATTCTGCCAACTGCCCACCTCGTAAACAAACCATAGCTGCCAAGATCATATAGCCCCATATAGTAGTTTCATAATTCATATAAAAAAATCATTTAGTTGGTTAACAGCAGCTCCATTCATAATCATATAAAAACATTAGAAGTAGTGAACAATTCGTAATAAAGGCCAGTGTATACTATGGCCTAGTCCAATATTTATAATTATTTAGCTAATGTCTATAAGGCACAAATAAGAAAACCACTATAACCAAGCAAAAAAAAATACAATACGGATATCCATTAATAGTTTTGAAGCGGGGCCCAACACTGATAGTATGTCTAATGACAATTTATCCCAACAAAAAAGCGTCAAGCCCAAAACACACTGCAAACAGTTTTTGTGTGGTAAATTAACTTTTCTTTAATAGTCGCAAGCATCCAGTCCCAGGTGAAACATGTTTCAGTCCTAAAAATAGGGCCCTTACATCACTGAATGTGTAGACACCATTTTCCACATAAAAATTGTCGAGTTCAGGACCGAAACGAGTATCACTTGCGACCCACTTTAATGTTCCCAAATATCTACCAGATATCCAGAAACCAAAATGTAGAAATCACTGTGGCCAAGCTGAAAAAATTGTAGCATACATATATATTAGCGGTTGTAAAATACACTCCCAACTGGAACATACAGCAACCCATAGTAAGAGTATGTCCAACAATCGATAATATATCAAAAAACAAAAATGTTGAGCCTAAAAAACACCAATGCAAACAATTTAGTCTGCTAATAAGTCATATTAATTCAAATAACTCCAGATAGCCAATGTCGCATCCCAAACTAAGCTTATTACAGCCCCATAAACAGTACCTGTAGGTCGCAGATAGAAATTCTCTGTAGTCCAATTGTAGTGCATCAAATATCAAATACATAAATGAGTAACCAGCCCAAAAGAATACTCCAAAGCTGATTAAGCAGATTTCTATGTATTGAAACGCTAGCTCAAGTGTGGAACCACCAACAGCACGGGGAGAGAGCAACCATCTTGGAAACAGGAACTACCAGTCCCACGCACGTATGGCAATGTGCACGGCCCAACTGAAAGGCACCAAATTTAAAAAACATAAGCCAGCATTAGATTCCACTGAAGAGAATTTTAATGCAAAAATCTGTGGGCAAGATTACCCATGTTTGAAAATACAAAAAACAAACACCCAAAGGGTGATATAGCATACCAATTTCAGCATAAAGCCTTTATCAGTGCAATATAACAATTCCATAACAATCATTTTATATATATATATATATATATATATATATATATATATATATATATACACACACACACACACACACACACACACACACACACACACACACACACACACACACACACACACACACACACCTTACATTTAAATGGTGCACAAGCAATTATCTAATCACAATTGTTCATTGAGTCCTGGAGAAAAAAGGCCACCCATTAAAATTAAACTTGATCAAGGCTATAACAAAGTTGCTAAATTTGCAGCACATACTCCTTTCATACCCCTTTCAGAACCCACCACTGTATAGCACTGAAAAGCCTAAGTTAGTTAGAACTGCCACATCAAGTAACATATACAGAGCTTCTTACCACCTATATAATTATCCAGCATCCCTCTGCCTGTCCAGCACTAAAAAAACATTCTACACAGCTATGTTCTCAGTTGGTCATTGCTATCCAGTGACCAAAAAATTCTGTCATGTCTACAAACCAAACAAGTTTGCTGGGAATTGTCTGTACTCGTACAAGGTTGCTAAGACCTGGAAATTATTACCTCTATCCTTCAGATATATACCCTCCCTCCTTTCTTTCAAAACCACTCTGACAGACTTTCTAGCTAAAGTCTGTCTCTGTTCTTGCTGAAAACCAGGATAAACTATATCCCTTACTTCATTACTGCTATTGAAATGTCTTCCCTGACTCTCTCTAAATACACCATAAGTCTATTTTTCCCTCACTTCTTTTGCAATTTCTATTTCCCTTTAATTTCTCCACAAACTATCTAAAATGTCTCTAAATACTAAATGATTGTCATATACCTTGTGTTGATTCTTAACCAATGTTTATATATTATGTCTAATTTGTTAGAATTATTTAAACTTCAGATGTTATTTTTAATTTTTGAAGACTGTAAAATTATTGTTCCTAAAATGTTTTATAATAGAGCTTTTCTCCACAAACCTCCGTTGAAAATGGGCTTCTATCCAGTCGAACTTTCCAGGTAATCAAATGTCAATAAATAAATAAGTAAAATACATCCTGCTAAGTACCTGGACACATAATTAGCATAAAATGTGCCTATTAAATAGCACACAACTCCTCCCACTTCCAGTATGATCACTGGATCATAGGAAGTTACTAGGCTAATTGCCCTAGGGCCTTTACAAACCTAGCCAAGTTTTACCCTTATTTCCATGATTAACACCTATTGCCCCTGTCCAACAGGGATACAGGTGGAACCCTTGGGGTAAATTTATGCTTACCCATCCAGTCGTCGTCCAGACTGCGTTTGAAGAGATCCAATGAGGTGTTCTGTTTGCCATGAAGTGGGAGTCTGTTCCAAAGTTGTGGTAACTTCTAGGAAACAAATCTGTCCCTCCAGCAGGTTCTATTAGTGGCACATACCAGGTTAAGGTCTTTAGAGTGAGTAACCCATATACCATTTGACTTACAGATATACAGCATTTCCAATAAAGCAGGGTCAGAGATTGCCTTGTGTGCAAGGCAGAGATCACCTCTGAGTAGTCTGTATGAAACAGAATAATGTGACAGTGATTTCAGATGATCCTCATAGGACAGATGCTGAAGACCTTGAATTTTCCTTGTGAGGAACCTTTGTGGTCTCTCCAATTGTTGCAGGTGCTTGGAAAGGTACATACCAAAGGGACGTTGTGCTCAGATATTGGCCTGATGAGGGAGAGTACAGGGAAGTTATAACTTCTTTTTTTTTTTGGAGGCAATGCCCTTACTTATGAAATGAACGGTATAGAATGCCCTTCTTACCACTGTGGAGACATGGTGATCAAAGGTAAGCATGCTATCATCCTGAGTGCTCAGGTCCCTCACCACTGAATGTGTACTTAGGGTGTTGCTATTGATGTGGTAGGTAGCAGAAACATCGCTCTTACTGAAAGGGATGATAATACATTTTTTTGCATTGAGTTTAAGACCATGACTTTGGCACCAATTATTTGTTTGTGCAAGACCCTATTGTAGGATGTTGACATCATTTTGAGATTCTATGATTGATCTCAGTATGCAGTCATTAGCAAACTTTGTCAGCCACAGACTTTTAGCTTTTGCTTGTACTTTTGGAGAAATAGGATCCAAACAATAGAGGTTCCAAGACTGATCCCTGTAGAACACCACTGGTTACAGGCCTGCTATTGGAGGTGGATTCCCCTATTTTGACTATATGTGTTCTATCAGTGAGCCAGTTAGTGACCCATCTAATGATGTAAGAGTTGATACCTTGCTGGGTGAGTTTGTCAATGATGCTTGACAGGTGAATAGTGTCAAAAGCCTTGGTTAAGTCTAGATAGGCTGTATGCACAGATTCCCCCCTCATTCAGGGCCTTGGTGACTGTCTTGAAGAAATCCACCAGGTTTAACAGGCATGATCTCCCTCTGACAAATCCAAACTGAGTAGAGTCAAGTGTTTGGAGATTACCTATATCTTTGCTGATAAGGCCCATGATGATTCGCTCCATGGCCTTGCAGATAAGGCTAATCAGGCTAATAGGTCTATAATTCCCAGAGTCAGTGGAAACACCACCTTTGTGCAAGGGAATAACAGTGACCATTTTCCATTCAGCTGGAATAAAACCAGTGCTTAGACTCTGATTAAAAAGAGTACCCAATGGTGTTGCTAATTCTTGTTGGAGCTCATGTAGGATGCAGCATAGGATATTATCAGGTCCCATAGATGCTGTGTTTTTGGCCTTAGAGAGGGCATTTATGACCTGCTCTTTAGAGATACAAGGTAGGAGACAGGTGGTAGGGATGTCATGGGATACGTGTAGTGGGGAAGGGAGAGTGAAGTTTTCACAGCATCTATTGGCCAACAGTTTAGCTATGTCCACAGGCTCAGTATATGTGGTATCATTAACTACCAGTTTGGCACAAATCTGGGCCTTTCCTTTTAGGTTACAGATATAAGTAAAGAATGCCTTTTGGTTGTCCTTAGTTGAGTAAGCTAATTTGGATTCATAGTCTGCTTTGGAGGACGTCACAAGAAGTCTTATTTGCTTGTTTAAGCTGAGGAGGGAATGTTTCCAGTTTAGGGCTTGCTCCCTCTTACTCTTAGACAGCAATGTCTTCCGCTTATTGTAAGGCCTGTTAGTGGCTGTTGTCCACCAGGCAGGTTTGATCTTCCTTGAGGAGCTTGTTTTGGACCTATTAGTTACGACTGAGTCAATGCAGTTATAAAGTTGTCTGTCTAAAGCATTGGCGTAGAACTTGGCATAGTTACCAGTTCCATCTGAGGGGAGAGGTGCGATAAATCTATTTATACCATCATGTAAGAGGTTATAATTTGCTTTGAAGAAGTTTTTTAGTTTAGTTGCTGCTGGGGGGAGGGGGTCAGGTGTGATAGTTTCTTCAAATGCAAATGATTTGTGATCAGATCTCACTAGGGAAGACCTCACAGTGGGGGTGCTGCATTGGTTCCCCGTATTGGTAAGCACCAGATCCGGGATGTTGGCACCCCTTGTGGGGTGTCAGCCAATTGGTCCAGGGCATTGGAGTTAACTGAGTCGAGGAACCTTTGGGCAAGTGAGTTTGAGCATGAGTAATTTACCCAGTCAATGGATGGGTAGTAAAGTCACCCAAAACCATGGTGTTCAGATGTATCTTGATAGGCTCAAGTAGATCCAAATAGGCAGAGTGGGTGACCTGATTCATGGAGGAGGTCCTGTAGCTGGCAATGACTTGAACAGATGCCCTATCAACAGTTAATTGTACCTGATATATCTCCAGGGAATTATACTGCTTAACCATTACTGTATTTCCTGTGTTGCACTTAATTTAAAATCGTTTTTTTCTCTAAAACTTCATTTTACCTGATTTTGGCCTAGCACTCAAGTGTGGGGTCATTTATTGCACTGTTGTGATATTTTGCTGCTTGTGTATCTCTGCTACCTTTAAACTACAACAAAAAAAAAAAAAAATCTTGCTTTTTTCCCACTTTCTGAAAGTTAAGAAAGATCAGTTACAGATTTGCTGTTCTGAACTGTTTGGAAGTTTCTAGAAGGCCAGTGCTTGCTTGGGCTAAAGGGAAGTCTCTGTGTTCACCAGTGGGAGTGGTTAACACTGAACAGCCTGCCTGTCCCTGGAGGAGTGGTTACTACCTAGAAGCTGTAGTTTTATTGGCCATTTTGGGTCAATTCTAAACTCCTTAATCTGTCTCTCTTATAACCCGGCTGCCTTGTGGTTTTGGCAACTTTTCAGGCTTGCTAGTTGTTGCTGAAGCACCTACCAAGGGGAGAAAACGCTGAGAGAAGAAAAGGAGCCACTTTTGTGATTTGAAGTATTTTCTTCTGATTTTTTGTTAAGTTTTACTGCTTTGCCGCCTACTTTTTGGCATTTTCCGGCTTGCTAAAGTTTATATCTGTAACAGTAACAGTACTTGGAACACATCTAGAGCCTGTTTACTGCATTTCCTGTGTTGCACTTAATTTAAAATCGTTTTTTTCTCTAAAAACTGCATTTTACCTGATTTTGACCTAGCACTCAAGTGTGGGGGTCATTTATTGCACTGTTGTGATTATTTTGCTGTTTGTGTATCTCTGCTACCTTTAAACTACAACAAAAAGGAAAAAAAAAATCTTGCTTTTTTCTCACTTTCTGAAAATTAAGAAAGTTCAGTTACAGATTTGCTGTTCTGAACTGTTTGGAAGTTTCTAGAAGGCCAGTGCTTGCTTGGGCTAAATGGAAGTCTCTGTGTTCACCAGTGGGAGTGGGTAACACTGAGCAGCCTGCCTGTCCCTGGAGGAGTGGTTACTACCTAGAAGCTGTAGTTTTATTGGCCATTTTGGGACAATTCTAAACTCCTTGATCTGTCTCTCTTAAAACCCGGCTGCCTTGTGGTTTTGGCATCTTTTCAGGTTTACTAGTTGTTGCTGAAGCACCTACCAAGGGGAGAAAATGCTGAGAGAAAAAAGGAGCCACTTTTGTGATTTTAAGTATTTTCTTCTGATTTTTTGTTAAGTTTTACTGCTTTTCCGCCTACCTTTTGGCATTTTCCGGCTTGCTAAAGTTCATATCTGTAACAGTAACAGTACTTGGAACACATCTAGAGCCTGTTTACTGCATTTCCTGTGTTGCACTTAATTTAAAATTGTTTTTTTCTCTAAAACTGCATTTTACCTGATTTTGGCCTAGCACTCAATTGTGGGGTCATTTATTGCACTGTTGTGATTATTCTGCTGCGTGTGTATTTCTGCTACCTTTAAACTACAACAAAAAGAAAAAAAAAAAAATCTTGCTTTTTTCCTACTTTCTGAAAGTTAAGAATGTTCAGTTACAGATTTGCTGTTCTGAACTGTTTGGAAGTTTCTAGAAGGCCAGTGCTTGCTTGGACTAAAGGGAAGTCTCTGTGTTCACCAGTGGGAGTGGTTAACACTGAATAGCCTGCTTGTCCCTGGAGGAGTGGTTACTACCTAGAAGCTGTAGTTTTATTGGCCATTTTGGGTCAATTCTAAACTCCTTGATCTCTCTCTCTCTCTCTTAAAACCCTACAACTCTCTTTTTGCGCGGTTTTGCACACTGAGCAGCGTCGGGCAGCACCGCCTAAACAAGGTTTAAACTATTCCAGGCTCCACAAAGTCTGCTCTTCACTTTTTCCCTTATAACTATTCAAACTCTCAAAGTAATCACTCTATTCTCTTTCTAAAGCCCTGCACTTGCTCAGCTCTTATAAGGAAACACTAACTAACTAAAGCACTACACCCTCTTTGACTTCTCATAAGTATTAGGCTCCCGATTGGTCCTTCCTGATCAAGTGAAAAATCAGTTCCCTTCCCTAATCTGATCAGAAAAAAAACAGTTCCCTATACTAATCTGGTATGTCCAAGGGTCAGTTTCAAGGTTACTCTCCAATTCAGCTGGTGAATATGGGAATTTTGAGGCAATGTTACAGTTGCCTTATGTGCACAGACAGCCCTCTCCTCCTTCCAACAAACTCTAATACATGTGAGAGATGCAGTTACACAGCCAAACTGGAGGCAGAGCTCTCTCAATCCAAGACTGGCACAGTTAGTCAGGAGGAAAAGGTAACCACCCACACCACAATTCCAGTCTCACACAGACCTATTGCATCTGCATACCCAACACATAAACACACATAAACATACTCGGAGGCTCTAAATAAAAATCTGCCTAAACAGCAAAGACCTCCTAAGCAGATATCCAAGCAACAGCCACCCCTCAACAATACCCATGAATCACATATCTCACAAAATCAGTGTGCCTCACAGTCACAGCCCTTAAGAACAAACAACACACCAAATACACTTGTTATAGGGACTCTATTGTCCGGCACACTGATGTCCCACTCACCAGACTGAACAAGGAGAAGGTCACTGTAAGCTGCCTGTCAGGTGCCAGGATCCACCATATAATGCAAGCACTCAGGTCACTCCAAAGCAAGTACAAGTATGACTCCATCATTGTCCATGCTGGTGTGAATGACCTAAGATGTACCTCCCTGGACTACATGAAAAGAGACATAGAGGAGCTCTATGACCATGTAGCCCAGGCTGGTATGACCCTGACCTTGAGTAGCATCTTGCCCTCACCAAGAATGATGCCACAGTGTAAAGCAAAATGATCAGTTTCAACAATTGGCTAAAGTATTGGTGTCATTCAAAGGGGATTCAGTGTCTGTCAGCCTGGGATGACATGCTTGACATGCCACGTTGCTTCGCTAGGGATGGCTTGCACCTGTCACCATTAAGCTTTCGTATACTGGCCAAGGCTCTTGCCACCCCCATAGTGCATTTTTTAGGCAAGGCTCAAAGGACAAACCCATCTCCGTAGACAACCCAAGAATAAAAAAACTAAAGGTAATGCTACTCAATGCCAGAAGTCTAAACCTCAAGATGCACGCAGTCGAGGCTTTCCTCAGTATGGAGAAAATTGATGTCTGTGCAGTAACAGAAACCTGGTTCAAGGCTCCTGAGAGCATCCTAGCACTACCAGGTTATAACTCATACCATGCGTTTCGGCCCCAAAACTCGGACTGAAGCACAAAAGGAGGGGGAGCATCTATATTCATCAAAGATACCTACACCTCTAGGTTAGTGGCACTGCACGAAGCATCGGAAACCATCCATGTGCAACTAACAATGGGCAAAACTGCCTTTCAGTTTGTAGCCTGCTACAGAACACCTTCCCTATTACAGGAACCTCACTTGGCATTCCTGAGAACACTGGAGAATATGAAGGTCTCTCCAAACACTATGTTATTGGGTGACTTCAACTACCCAAACATTGACTGGGAAAACTACTCAAGCCCAAACACCCTCGCCCAACGGTTCCTTGAATTTATAAACTCTAACGCAATGGCACAACTGGTCACCATTCCCACAAGAGGGAACAACATATTGGACCTGGTCATCACCAACATGGGGACTCTATGTTCCACACCAGAGGTAAACCTCTCATTGGTAAGATCAGACCATAAACAAATTTTCCTGGACATCCATATCCCGTCCCCATCCCCAGCCAAGGAAATCACTGTAAAGAATTTCTCAAAAGCCAACTTTGCACTTCTCGAGACTGAGGTGGAATCCTTCAAAGCCCCTGGGCCAGAGGATAATACAGCCCAATCTGCAGAATCCTTTACAAATGCATTCTATGAGCATCTGCAGGAATGCATGGATCATGCTATCCCAAATAAAACCAAGACTCACTCCTCCAAAAACAGGAGACCAGTCTGGTGGACCCCGGCCATAAATAAGCTATACAACAGAAGGAGGAAGCTACTACATAACAGAGCAAAATCCCAAAAAGTGAAGGCATCTCTGATCAGTATTAGCAAGAAACTTCGATCCCTCATAAAATCATCAAAGGCCAGTTTCGAAAGAAAAATTGCCCTAGACACTAAAGATAATCACAATGTCTTCTTTAGTTATGTCAGGAACATGGGCGGAAACTCCCAGATATGCTCTGAATTGTTGCATAACGGTACAAAAATATACCAAACCTACAGACATAACCAACATCCTGGCAGACAGATTCAGTGCAAACTTCTCCCCCACTTCCCCCCCAAAGGAGCAAATGCCTATCCCAACTGAATGTAACCTCCCTGACATCACAGATGCACAGGTGAAAGCTGCCCTCTCCAAAGCAAAAAACACAGCATCTATGGGACCAGACGGTGTCCCAGGCTGTGTCTTACACGAGCTTCAAGAAGAACCCTCACATTAAGTCACTGTTCAAACTTAGCCTTACTACAGGATATGTACCCAAAGAATGGTGTACAGCTACAGTGGTCCCACTCCACAAAGGTGGTGCCAAAACGGCCACCGGAAACTATCGCCCCATAAGCCTAACTAGTCTGGTCTGTAAAACTATGGAGCGTATTATCATGGAACTCATAAATAAAGACATTGGGAGCCTCCAGACACTAGACCCTACCCAATTTGGCTTTGTTAAGGGCAGACCTTGCCTCTTAAACCTAGTTGATTTCTTTGAAACAGTTACCAAAGCCATAGATGAGGGCAAGGTAGTCCACACAGCCTACCTGGACCTCACAAAAGCCTTCGACACAATACCCCACTCGGGCATCATAAATAAGCTTACCAGCTTAAATATCAACACCTGTATTACAAGATGGGTTGCAAACTGGCTCAGAGATAGAACCCACATGGTCAGAATTGCAGGTGCCATGTCCGAATCCAAACCAGTTACAAATGTCATCCCACAGGGCTCAGTTCTGGGACCTCTCTTGTTCGGTATATACTTCTCTGAGGTTCAAGCTAACACGGGGGGATTATGGTTGACAAAGTTCACAGATGACTGCAAACTGGGGGCCCTAATCGAATCTCCAGCTGATACAAGCATCCTCCAAAAGGGTCTCACAGAGATGGATGCTTGGTGCCAGAGCCACGGCCTCAAGCTAAATGCTAAAAAGTGATAGTCATCCCCTTTGGGAAAAACAAGGTGCCCACAAATTACCACATAGGTGGTAATCCATTAAGTACGGAAGAAGTAATTAGAGATTTGGGGACCAATGTAGATAGTAATCTCTCCTTTGATAATCACGTTGCCAGAGTGGTTAGAAACACCTTCTATATAGCCCACCTTATCACGCAAGGGTTCGCATCTACATTAAGAGAGGTCATTGTGCCCCTCTACTCGTCACTCATTAGGCCCATAATTGAATACATTGCCCCTTTTGGGATGTACTTTACCCGACACCTGCAGCAACTGGAGAGACCCCAAAAGTACCTCACCAAGATGATCATGGGCTACAAACAGATGTCCTTTGCAGCTCGACTAAAGAAACTGCAGCTCTACTCAGTTGCTT
This sequence comes from Protopterus annectens, assembly GCF_019279795.1. Classification (NCBI taxonomy): domain Eukaryota; kingdom Metazoa; phylum Chordata; order Ceratodontiformes; family Protopteridae; genus Protopterus; species Protopterus annectens. The sequence goes on along the minus strand of NC_056729.1, from coordinate 1,163,053,125 downwards.
ACCACCTACTCTGAGGCGATCTATGCCTGACGTACAAAGCCATGTCAAACCCAGAATTAATAGATATGCTCCACCTCAAAAAATCCAAGTCCCTTAGAGCTACACGCTCCAGGGACCTAAACCTCAGCACAAAAATAAATAGGACATGCTGGAGGGACAGATTCATTTCCCAGAGGCTCCCCTCACTCTTGAATAGAATCCCAATTCATGTTAGACATAGCCCCTCGATGACCCTCTTCAAGCGAAATCTGGACTCGTAGATGGGAAATTGCAAATTCACTCCTGGGATCTCTTCTGTGTCCCTGCTAGACAGAGGCACAGTAAACTAATCTTAAAAGGTACCTTCTGTGACCTACTTTACAGAGGCACAGTAGGCTAATCTAATAGGGAGGCGGAAGCCAAATACACTCTGGCTAGGCTTATAAATGCCCTAGGGCAGATAGCCTAGTATCTACCTATGAACCTATGAACCTATGAACCAATCTGGAGGTCTGTTTATACTTAATGAATATTGATACATTGCCTCCTTTAGTTTTGGTCTGAAAGTGTGGAAGGACGTGTAGCCTGGTATGGCTGGGGTGCTGTCCACAGCCTTGAAATAGGTCATTGTGACTGGATAAATGTCTGCATCTTCCAAGGTGAGATCTGCTTCCAGTGAGTGCAGTTTCATGTTAAGACTCCTAGTATTTGGAAGCATAACCTTGAAGTTGTTTTTAGATGGCGTTTTGATGTCAGGAATTTTGTCCTTGAGACACTGCTTAAAAAAGTCACTTTGGGCGTGACAAGAGTAGCCGAAATCCCAGGGGTGATGATGAAAACCATCTCTGGCAAAGCATCAAGGTCTGTTGATCATGTCATCCCAGACTGAGAGATACTGGGTCCCCTTAGAATGACACCAGAAACTAAACCAATTATTGAGGTCAATCATTTTCTATTTGTATTGAGGCATCATCCTAGGTGAAGGTAAAATGCTGCTTAAGGCTAAGAACATACCTGCCTGAGACACATAGTTCGAGACCTCAGTCATGTCTCTCCTCATATAATACAGAGAGGTATGTCTCAAGTCATTCACACCAACATGGACTATGACGGAGTCATAGAAGTACCTGTTGTTGAGCGACTTGAGGCAGGTGTGGTATGGTGGATCCTGGCACCTGACAGACAGCTGACCGTCACCTTTTCCGTATCCAACCTGGTGAGAGGGACATCTGTGTGTCTCAATATGGAATCACTTATGACTAATATGTTTGGTTTTGTGTTCTGCCTTAAGGGCTTGACAGGTGAGAATCTGGTGCGTGAGCTATTATGTGTATTATGTTCTACAGAGGAAGTATTATGTGTAGTGTGCTTGTGTTTATATTTGGGAGGTCTCTGGTGTTTAGATATGTTTCTGGTGAGGACCTCTGCATATGTAGGTATATGTGATGTGGGTTTGGGTGGAGAAGGAGGTGAAGTGTGCATGCTGGCAACCCACTCATTGTCATATGTACTGACTTGTGTGTGAGAGAGCATGGATTCAAGTGGACTATGAGTAGAGGGTTGTCAGTGAACATGAGGCTGTTGCTACACTTCCTCAGGATGCCCATATCGATTAAGCTGGCTGGAGAAACTGTGAGAAGTTGTCCTTCCATAGTGTTAGGCAAATTTGTATGGTCAAGAAAAGAGGATGCACTTAGGAATGGCTAATGGGTGAGAGATGTATTGGTACCACTGAAGCTAGGCTTATGTTCCTCCTGACAGTAGATCAGGGCCATAAAAAACATCTGGAGCTCCGCAAGCAAAGTGCTAAGGATTGTGAGATACTTCTCAGAAACATAAGTTCAATACATCAGGCATGACAAAATAAGCACATTGTCATGTATTTATTGTGAGATGTGATTACTGCAGAAAAGCCTTCCTTCTTTTATTACATTGCCTGCCTGTTTTAAATGTTCATGTTTGTTGCGAACCAAATGATTAAAATTAAGCAATCCAAAAAGCCATGTACATAGGTCTGCTGCTTCTACTCAGAAATATATGTCTGTACCTGAAACCATGTGAAATTTTCTAGTAAACTTCTCAGAAATGTTTGCCATGATGCTTGCCTACAAACATGCTGTTAGTTGATGATTTCAGATATAAACACATGTATACATATGTATCTTCCTATAGTGCTTGTCACTATATGACATTTGGGGAGGGGAACTCTTTCATATCTGACAATGACTAATGTGATTTATTGCTTGACTTGTCTCAGTGGATTTTATTGCATGTAAAACCCACTAGATAGATACATATCTACATAAACATGTGCTAGGTATTAAACAAAGAAGTAATATAAAGCATGTTGGTTATTCCTTTGAATCTTGTGAAACACTGACACTTCATTGCAGACATAAACTCATATTACATATAGCTACAAGTCCATAATGTTATCAAATCTAATAAGCTGCTGGCCTCATGCCATTGAGGAGCTTAAGTTACCAAAGTGAAGTTAAATGTTAGATTATTTATAAACAGGTCTAACTGGGATTTTTATGAAAATCTGTTTCATAAACCTGGACCCAGATGCATAATAAATATATCAGCATTGTGCACTTGATAATCTGAACTGGAAAGATTTTCTTGACTCTCAGGTGTTGAAATGAATGTCATATAGTCAAGTTGTGCAAAGTGCATCACAGAATCAGTAATATATGAGACATTGAGTCAGGACAGGTGGTTTCCCCCAATTAGCAGTCTGTAGTTGACATAAAGCAATTCCAATTTACAGAGCAGAGAAAAATAATTTAGTTCTTTATAACTAAAAATAAAAACTCTGCTCAAGGCTGTTTGAAACTGTTATTGAGCAACGGCTGCTGAACTATTTTGAGAAATCTGTTTCACTGAAAGCTATGCTGAATAAAGGAAAATGTGCAAATTGGCTTTCAGTCAATTAAAAAAAGATAGCTGTTGTGGGTACCAAGCCTCCGATGCTGCCATACCAGAGGCTTGACCTGCCAGAAGTTAAGGATTTATTATACTTTACTAATAAGTCATGCATATCAGGGAAATAAACTGCACCAAATGTAGTCACCTAGGTCGATAAGCCCATGAGTCAGCCAATTATGCAAATTTGTTACAAAAGTAACTGTCATGAACTTTTCTACCACCACTAATTGTCCATATAACTGTCATATTTGATAATTGTTTTCATTGTGATAATATAACTCAATAATAGTTTTGCAGTACCTTTGCTGGTAAATGAGATTTGCAGTTGCATTATAACTCCCAAAGTATGCATAACAACAATCTGAAATGGTTCCTCAAAACTGACAAGTTAAGAGTTAATCTTGTTCAACCTGATTAATGACTTGGTTGTTAATTCACAGTTTTATTAAAGTAGGTAATATAGCAGCCGTCATGAAAAAGGTTATATGGTTTTATTAGCATTAAATTTTATACCCCCGTCATATAATCATTTGTTCAGTGTATCTATTAATTTCGATTTTGTTTTAATGTTCAGTGGAAGAATTACCAAGAATATCAAGTTTGCAGCCATTTGCAGAGTTGATAATCCAAACATATCTTGACTGAGTAACAGTGGAGACAAAGATGATCCCAGGCATTTATAAACAGCACATCCACAAATGTGGCCAGTCCAACACTGTTTACATTGCATATGTGATGAGCCTTGAGGCTTATTACCTATGCATGCTACCAAGCCAGTATGCATGATGAGGTACATCTTATCATGGCCGCACTACAGACCTGTGGCTAGATGGTGGTAAACCACCTTGCAACCATACTGAAGTATAAGCAGCTGCAGTAAACACTGATGTTACTTGAACACCCCTAGTAAGCTCATTTGCACAACCAAGTGCATGCTAAGGATTTTTCATTTTTGCCATGTGATGTGGAGTACTATTTACCTGTGGTCATATATGTCCATCTGTGTTGCTCTCTGCCAACTGTCACATATTGTATTACCACAGAAAGATTATTTTTACGGTATATGAATCTCATACGCATATTTGATTTGAAAGTACCAAACTCCCTGACGTAATTTACAACCTGATGATAGAAATTTTTCATTTTAGGGGACCTGAACACATGATTGCAAGAAGACATAATTACACTTGAATGGATTTGAACATTTGTGTATGTCATTAATATTCTCTAGGGAAGAGCATTAGCAAGGCATGCCCTAAAAGCATTCATAGGAAAGGTGTCTAAAAAATACATTTCAGGGGAATGGAACACATGCTAGCAAGATATGGATAGTATGGTATTGTTGTATCTGTTTTAGTGGATAGTATCTAAAATTGACAGTAGTGCAGTGCTAATACTGTGGGAAGTATAGAATCCATGCTGAGATGATGGTAGGAGGTTGTAAAATGCAAGGTATTGAAGTAATAAGCTATGAATGCATTTATATATGAACAAATTAACATGCGTTTTCTGAAGGGAAAGAAAGTCTGCAGTTTTAATGTCTGTCATTTCAGAGACATTAGTTTTCTGTTTACACAGAGAAGGAATGGAACTATTAATTACTTTGTTAGACTGCTTATAAACAGGATCAATGAAACACACTGTGAAACCAGACTAAATAAAACATAATATATTTCTTCTTTTTTCCCCTATTCATCTACAATCAGGATATTGTTCTTACAGCTTGAGGAATGTGTGACTTTTTCTGAACATCAAAGAACAGTGTGTTGGATCTCTGAATTTGCCACCTCCTCTTGTTTATGTAGTAAACAAATATGAAAAATAAACAGGAACTGTCATTCTGCTGTGATATAATTGATACGATCAGTAATGAATACAATAGCTTCTATACCATTAAGGCACCACTGAGGACATAAAGGGAAGGAAAAAGGCTTGGATGTGTACTGGCAAGTCTGATGTTCTATGACAAACAAAAACTATTTTTACTGTGTGTTTCACCAGTGTCAGGAAGGTGATATCATATGATGAACATTAGGGGGTGGGGAAAATACATTGTATATAACTATTTATACCATGCTACACAAGAGCTGATAGTAATGCAATATTGTGATGTTGCCTTGTTTGTCTGGACCTATCAATGAGCAGTAGTTATTATTTATAATAGGAAGAGCTAGTATTTCTATAGGAAGCTCTAGACCGGCAACACTGTGTGTTTAATTTTTTTTCTATATGCATCCTGCATATTTTATTGCCTTTTATTTTGTTTCTTTGTGTCTGCCAACCGATTTAAATTTTAATCTGCACTTGCTGTGTTTTCTTGATTGCTTAAGCAAAGTTCACTTATAAACCTCTGTGATCTTGTGGATAGCATTTGTTTATTTATTTATTTTCTGTAAATATATTTATGTACTGTTCTTTGTCTGAAAAAAAGGTAATCATTATCTGCACAGATGGTGAATAATATGTGTGACACACATCTCCAATGAGAATGTTTAAGCACTACTACCAGTGAAAGAAATATTAATTGGTATTATTTCATGCCTGGCTTAATTTGAGAACAAACTGGTAATTACGTATCTCTATCCCTGAACTCAGAGTGGTGGCAGTGCTATTATGCCAGGAAGAAAGTTGTGAGAGCTGCAAAATTCTGCCAGCCTTCCCTGAGAACTGTATGTGAAAATAATATTTTATGAGAAAGGCAATTACCATGGATAAAAGAGGCATCATAGTGATTATTTGTTTTGTTGTAGCAATTAGCTGAAACTCGATTGTAGCATAATTGTTTGCTTAATTATAGATTATTTTACTAATTTTTAACACCACGTGCACAATTTGCACATAATTCTATATAACCTACTTCTTGTAATGCTTTGTTTCCTTCTTTGATTCTTGGTTGCATACCATGGGTAAGCCTGAAAATGGTCCACTTCGATGAGTGCTCTCACCCAGCCACCAAATTCACACATACATGCACAAATATATGATTTTTAGAGATAAGCTACATCATAGCTATTGGCCTAAATTTAAAGATATTGAGGTCAATTTCACCTTTAGGGATTGGAACGGTATAAGATATTCCTGTGTTATGGGACATACTGATCTGCTATTGATCTGTTTAGAAGGATTAATACTGGGTAAGTTAAAGAATGAGCAGAAGCTTCTAGATACTTGTAGGGAAGTTGGTCTGGTGATAGAGTAGTAGGTTTAAGATTTTAGTTTACATAATACTCCTTATATATGCATCAAAAAAGTATATATAGAGTGACATTACCAAAGGTAGTTGCTTATTGTTAGTAAATTGTTTTAGGGCTGTACTGCCTACATGTGATAAAAATAAATTCTATTCCCTTGTTCATTTTAGATTATATTTTCTGTTTCTTTGAAATTTTCTGCCTAATCCCCTGCCAGTCTCCTTTTTGTTTAATTAGAAAAACAGAGTCCACATTGCTTGAATGTTATGTGTATACATGTGTAATTATGCCAGTTACAGATAAGATATATATATTCACTATATTGCTGCAAAATAATGCAGAGCTGATTACTGTCCACAAAGCATAGAGCACCACAATATCGATAGTAAAATACATATGTTCAAAGATATCATTTTGAACATGCAAATCACAAGATACTGTTTTTTGCACACTTTGGTGGGCTACCCGTCTACACCCCCAGCTGCTTAAATATACCAACTGCACAGTAGGAGGGTAGGGCATGTTCCCTAGCCCTACTATTACAGCCATCTCGCACCAGCAAGGTAAGGAGTGCTGTTGAATGAAAGAATGCTCGATGCATATAGCTGATAACTATATATGCATAACACACACACACACACACACACACACACACACACACACACACACACAAATGACAACAAGATACACACACACACACACACACACACACACACACACACACAAATGACAGTAAGATATTGATAGGGTACAATGTCTTCTGCATTATGGTAGTAAATCTTTACAAGCAAAACTAGCTGAATTATATGATTTAATGGTAAACATCAGTACAAAATGGAATTTGTGTTGCAGATTATCAGTGAAGCCACTTATGTATGTTTACAAAATAAAATTAGATGTTTCTCATTCATGGTAAACCAGTGTCCCCAGCATTTGTTAGCAGTGGTCTTCCATCTGCTATCTTAAAAGCCCAATTATTACAAGTCAGAGCAAAGTTTTGAAGCAAAGTCACGGATACCCTGAAAAGCAAATTTGGTTTCCCACAATAGGTGTATATACAATGGCTGTCACTTAGAATAGCACAGTATATATAAAACAGTAAAAAATCAACACAACAAAACATGTACCCCCTTGACTTATTCTGTAGTCACAGTAATGTATTTTACAGTCTCTAGAGTAAAGGTTTGCAAGTTTTTTAACCTTAATTAACACATGTTAAGTCCAAGGGCTTTGTGCACAGTATTTGATAAATAATGTATGCTTACAAACTCACCGAACTGTTATTAAACTTGATTTTTTCCATTTCTTGCAATTGTTCTGAATTTTGTTATGAATAGGGAATGCAGAGTACAGTGCCCTCAAAGAAAAACAAAATTTCTTCTGGAATGTGATTCATCCCTTTTATGTACAAATAAACCATGATAAAAAAATGTGTTATTTTTGTACCATTTGTGTTATTTTAATGAAATATACTGTATCTTTTAGTGTAGAGATGCCGCCACAAGTGTTATTAAAGATACATTGTTATTTGTCATATTGTTATATTCTACAACCTGGACTGAGCCTGCAGTGGATATGAACTAATGAGTACTGTGCCATGGTAAAGAAACAAACACTAATAAATTCATTAAAATAGCAATACATGTTTTACAATATATGTGTGTGTGTATATATATATATATATATATATATATATATATATATATATATATATATGTGTGTGTGTGTGTGTGTGTATTCTGACTATGTAAATGTTTAAATATTGCTTCTTGCAATTGGTGAGGATTAGACACTTTTGGCAAGTCTTGAGTTACCAATGAACACATTTCTCAGTGTGGTAGTGACCTAGAAATGACTCCTGCCTGACCTTTTCACATTTTCACCCTGCTGTGTCATTCCCTGCTGATAAATCGTGGGCTTATATAACTGATGCTTATTTAGCAGGGCCCACCAGCTGATCTGCCTAATTAGATAAGATGCACTGGCAGTTTAGTGAGGTAGTAACCACTATGTTTATTGTGTTAGTAACTTGTTTAAAGTGTATCTGTATACCTAATGGGGGATTCATTTAAGCAAGTGCTGGTTGAATCCATGCAAATACTTAATAATCCAGTTAATAACATCTGTAAACACAGCTGGACAAACTCCAGTAACATTCATTCCTTCTCACATTGTTATTCAGTGATTTATTAACTGAGATGGACAGACCTGATGTTAATTTAGATTTTTGACAGTACATTGCCTCAGTCATGAGAATTGATCTCAATGACTTGGTTTGTCATATTGCAATCACTGAAAATGTTACTTTTTATGACTATTCATTCTAGCGTGAAGTAATGACTTCTTTATGACCACTCTGATAGGACTAGGAAGAAATGAACAGGCTATGTACTGTCTTCAACCCAGCAAGGCAACATCATTATTTGCATTATGTGACTTAATGTCTTCAATAAATGGTCACTGCTTGAACGAATGTCAGCTTGCCCATTTCTGTAGAAGCGTCATAATATAGCTTTTCAGTCTTATAGGCAGCAATTCTATTTACCATTTTAAGAGCATGTACTAAATTGTTCATAATTTGCTGTTTGAAGCAATTATTTGGTTTCATATTCAAGGTAATATAGTAGTGATCGGTTCTCGTAACAATGCTGTTGTCTCTCTATGATGCCATCTGGAGGTCGTGGATGTGACAGGCCCAAATGAAAGCATTTCAGAGTAGTCTTTCCCTTTTGGAGTTACTGGAACCAGTAGCCAAGAAATGCCAAGTCCCAGATAGACTTTGAGAAATTAATGGCTGACAACAAGTTGGCTATAACTACTTACGGAACTGTGAATTATGATTTCTCATTATTTGTTACATGTTCATGGTGTTATCGGCCTTCATTTACAGAACTGGTTCCTACTGTGTCTGCTGTTTCATGGCAATATGCTGTGCTTCTGTTTTCTGCTTGAGTCTTAATGACATAATTATGTCTGTGCTCTGACTTAAATTTAAATTGTGATATTCTCTGTCATCCTGCACTGTATTATGGCTTTAATATAATTATATGTGCTTTAACACAAGATTCTGACAAGATGGGATTCTGAATTACCATTTCATCAGTCAGTATTCTGTGCCAACTGCAGTATATTCTGGGTCTAAGTAATTGGGTGTCTTTAGAGCTGGGATTGTTTTTTCTTCCTGTATGACCTGTCATTCTGACAGTATATGTTCTGATTTAATGTTTAATTGTTCGGTATTCAGTGACAAGCCTCCCTGACATTCTGGGAAGGCTGTTCAGAGTAACTCAATCTTTCCTACCCTCTGAGATAGAGCAATGTCTTCCAGATGGAAAAAAACTCTTCAGGCTGTGCTGTACCAGTCTTGATTCATGGTTTAACTTCTCCGAATGCTTAGACATTTAACATATCTTGATGAGAATGGACCACATTCTTACGTCAGGGCATGATTAGAGTTCATGAAATTAGTACTGTTTGGTCTTTGATGTTAGCCAAGAGTGCTTTTCTCAGTATTGTCTTCTTCTGCATGTTGTATTGGTAGCATGTTTAAGAATGATTGTAAATTCTTATTTATTAGTCCTGTTGCAGCTACTACTGTTGGAAATGTCTGTGTAACCTTCTTCAAAATTGCTCTCACTTCTGCAAATCTTGGTATTTTATGACTTTTTTTTATCTATTTTTGAAACGGGAGTGGGTATCCCATGTGATATAAACCTCACCACTGTTAATAATGCTTTGTGGTTCATGTTTCCAGTACCTCTCAGCTTCTATACCTTAATTGTTTGCACAGTCTCCAGAGCCACATTATTTTGTCTTTCAGTATTACAGACCCTCAGCCATGAGTGCGTGACAGCCAGGAAAAGATGTGCAACTGTTTACAGTTCTGTTTTCCAGAACCTACATACATCTATTTCTCCCACTTCATCTATAGATGTTGTAAACTGATTTGTACATAGCCTACTGTCTTGGGACCACTATTATTAATTAGCCTTTCATCTTTTGGTTTCATATCACCTTTCCTTTGTCATTCTTGCATCAAATGTTGGTCAACATAAGGTTATTCCAGGAGATCTCTATACTTGCCACTGTATTTGTCACTGTCTATGTTTCTTTCCTTTTCTTCTTGTGATTTTCTTTATATTATTTCATTGTTTTTTTTTTTTGGAACCTTCACTTGCTGCCTGCTTTTTGTTTACTTCTGGTTTGATTTCTATTCATACTTTGCTCCGCAATGTTTCTGCTAAACTAAACAAAGTATGGTTTTCTGTGTACTAGACAGCTTAAAAAAGTATGATAAGGAGAGATTCAGAAAACTGTGTGAAGAGGTAAATTGAGCCTGAATATAGGGACATACCTCCAAAAATAGGTGCCTATGTGCAGGGGTAAATCAGGCGTGAAAATAATAACATTCCTCCAAATTAGGGACAATTGAAATGTCTGCCTTCATCTATACCCAAATATGTATACACTCTCTCACGCGCAAGTTTCATTGCTGTATCACATGCCTGTCCCAGGTCAGTATTTTTTGGGTGCTGCAGCTTTTCTTTTATAAATGTTGCTTTTGCACATTTATCAAGACCAAATGCCATTCTTATATCATCTGAGATGTTTGAATTAGTTGTGGTTGTGCTTTCAACTCCTTGCTTATTTATTTATAGTTTGTTTGCCAGGATAGTCCACTGGGCCACAAAGAACTCGTTTTCAATGGAGTCCTGGGGGGAAAAGATCCAGAAAATTACAAATTTCAGATTTAACATAAGAGTAAGTTACTAGAGAAATATAATGTGCACAAATTAAGCAAAACTGAACAGAAAGAAAAACACATATTAGTAGAGTGCACATAGTACAATGCAATAAGAGTAATATTTACAAACAGTAAAAGTTTTTAACAGTTTGACATATTAGCACAATGCAATAACAGAAACAGTCTAAATTTTTTTAACAGTTATGCTAATTCATGCAGTTAATTTCTAGGCTAATGAATTGTACCATTCTAGGAGTTATGCTAATTCCTGGAGTTTATTAGGGGTACAAAACAATGGGAGGCTATTGTGAATTATAGATTACAGAGAGTAGCTATAGTGTAGGGAGATTGTGTGATGGGAGCAAGAGCATTTCCATAGTGAAGTTAGGTGTATGTGCAGTAAGGTTTTGAATGAAGAGAGGCTGCTGGTGGTGCGGATGAGAGATGGGAAGGAATTCCAATGCCGTGCTAGAAAGAACATTAGATGTTTGCCTGGTGGCCGGGCAGGTTTATGCAGCTCAATTAGATTTTGAGAATTAGATCTCAAAACTCTATTTGGTTGGTGCGTTTTAAAGGGGGTGGCAAGAGAGGGACAGAGAGAGGGGGTGAAAATAAGTTTGTGTGCTTGGACAAGTTTAATATAGATGAGGTAATTGTACAGCTGAAGCCAATTCAGTTGGTGTAGGGCAGTGCAGAGATGGGAAGTGGATCTATGGCCAGTTGCAAATTTTGTTATTTTATTATAGCAAGAGGAGAGTTTAGTCTTGAGGGAGGATTGCAGGTTAGTAAGGACAGAGGCACTGTATACGAGGGATGGGATAAGAAAAGTGTTGGCAAGGGTGTGCCTAGGGAGGGAGAGATGTAATGGTTGTGGCTGTAATGCATGCCTATTTTTTGTGTGTTGTTTTTTTTTTTATATTTACTTGTAGATGATTATCAAACATTAGCTGGTCATTGATCAGGAGTCCTAGTAGTTTAGCATTAGAGACTATTTCGAGAGGAGTATTATTTTGACTGGTGATTGAGAATGAGGTTTTTATCTAGGGTGGTGGTTTTAGAAGCAGTAAATATCATGAGTTTAATTTTAGTAGCATTGAGTGTTAGATGGTTGTCCATCATCCATTCCACAGTGGAGGAGAAGGCATCTTGGGTTAATTTAACTAAGGTTGATATAGAAGAGGCAGAGCAAATTATTGTTGAATCGTTGGCCACAGAACCGGTCAACTGAATTCTTTCCCTAGGAAAGAATTTGGTGTTCTGCAGCTTCACTATTTTTAGTGTTCGATTAAAACGGGTCGATATTAGAACATTCAAAGTTTTAAAACTTCGATGTTTTGATATAGACTCCTAATATAGATGTGAGTAGAGTTTTCGAGGTTAGGTAAGAGCTTGTAGGTGAAGAGCATACTATTATTGAAGGGGTAGAGACTGGGTGATATGCAGGTTGAGGAATGTGTGCATCATGGAGATTGGGTTAGTTGTATGAAATGGGAGTGGGTGATTTGCACCAAGAGGTTGGGTGAGATAGGTTAGATAAGATATAATAATAAGTAGTAGTAGTATTTGAGTTAGAAGTAAAAGAGGTTTGGTAGACATGATGACTACTCAGGATATAATGAGTTTGGGATTAAATAGATATAAGTAAAAATTTAAAGTATGGGTTTGGGTACCTAAGACGGTAGTACAGATAGCTTGTGTTAATAGGTTCATAGGTTCATACTAGGCTATCTGCCCTAGGGCATTTATAAGCCTAGCCAGAGTGTGTTTGGCTTTCGCCACCCATTTTAAATTAATTTTGCTATGCCCTTTTTCGAGGTTAGTATACTGTGCCTCTGTCTAACAGTGACACAGAAGTGATACCCAGGGTAAACCTACAATCTCCCATCCACTCATCAAGATTCCTCTTAAAGTGTGCCAATGAGGGACTCTGCCTAACCTGGACTGGGATTTTATTCCAGAGTGAAGGGAGCCTCTGGGTTATGAATCTGTCCCTCCAGCATGTCGTGTTTATTTCAGTGCTGAGGTTCAAGTCTCTTGAGCGCATAGCTCGATGGGATTTGGATTTTCTGAGGTGCAGCATGTCCATTAATTCTGGGTTGGACATGGCTTTATATGTCAGGCACAGATCGCCTCTGAGCAGGCGGTATGCCACTGAGTAGAGCTGGAGTTTCTTTAACCGGGCAGCATATGCATCTGTTTGAGCCTTTTGATCCTCTTGGTGAAGTACTTTTGGGGTCTTTCCAGTTGCTGCAGGTGTCTGGTAAGGTACACCCCAAAAGGGGCATTGTACTCAATTATGGGCCTGATGAGGGATGAGTAGAGAGGCACAATGACCTCCCCTGATCTAGATGTGAATCCCTTCATGATTAGGTGGGCTATATAAAATGTTTTTTCTAACCACTTTGGCCACGTGGTTGTCAGATGAGAGATTGCTATCAACTTGGGTCCCCAGGTCCCTAATTACTTCTTCTGTACTTAATGGATTACCACCTATGTGGTAATTTGTGGGCACTTTGTTTTTGCCAAAGGGGATGACTATACACTTTTTGGCATTTAGCTTGAGGCCATGGCTCTGGCACCAGTTGTCTGTTTTTATGAGGCCCTTTTGGAGGATGGTTGTGGCGTAGGAAGGGTGGATTATAATGTCACATATTCAGTGTTAGAAGTTATGTATGAGGTGTTTGGAATGTTTACTGGGTATGTTTCTATTGGGTAGTTGCTACTGTGTGTGAGTGCAAATGTATTGTAGATAGATAGTAATTTGTAATGGGCGGGGTTAGATATAATTACTTAAGCAGATTTGGTAGTTTGAACTCTGATAGGTGTGGCTTGGTCAAGTTTAAATTACAGGTATTGGGGGGTGGGATATAGTGTAATGGTTAAGGTGCTTACCTTAGAAACACAAGGTGCAGGGTTTGATTCTCACATGGGGTAACTGGCTAGGCTTAAAATGGCCCCCGAGGACAGTTAGCCTAGTACAAATCTATGAAACTATGAAACTATATGGGGGCAGGGAGGGGTGCGGAGTGAGCCCAAGGGTAGCGAGAGGGAACGGAGCGGGATGAGCCAAGATCCAAGCAAATACAAGTTTGTGTTTAAGAAACAATCAAAATTGTCCAAGGACTGCTCTGAAGCTGTAAGTCATTTCTAAACCATTTCTCAGGTGGAAGAACAGGATAAGCTTGTATCAGTAGGCTACTGTGGTCTCAGTTTAAATTAACAAACACACATTATTTGATCAGTTATGGATACAATTTGCTAACAGAAGGGAATACAAGAGAAATGGAAGATGAATGTGAGTGGGGGGGATGGCTGCTTACAAGCCAAAGCAGAGTGCTCTCCAGGGGATAATGAATATTAGCTCAAACAGGTAGACACATACACAAAGTTAACCTTAGCTGCTTGTGTTTGCAGACAGTTCAGACCAGGACTGCACTTTTCTTATAACAATGTATTCACCAGTCGGATAAAAGATAAAGGTGGTACAGCGGCTGAACACTTAGAGTGGCGTTAGGTCAAGAGTACAGAGAGGAGTAAGTACTTTGAGATGGTAAAGATATATTATAAAGATTACAAAACAAACTGAGCAAATAGCTTATCTAATGAACTGTGCAATTTTAAATTATCCACAAAAAGTTGAAGAGATGTCTTTAAACAGGGTTGGTTTCTGCTGTAACATTAGCCCAACCTATTAAGTAAACAGATTAATGAGTTAAGGGCAAGACAAAACAGTGGCAGTGATAAAGAAACCCCCTGGAATATCTCACTCTGAATTTTAATCCATGAGATAATAATTTGCTCTTTGGCATGACTTAGCGGCAAATTGTTTTTCCACTGTTTCATAATCACGGCAATGTAATTAACTAATAGAAGGCGTATCATATACCTCTGTAATCCTTCCATTATCCAAGAATGTTGAATGCTTTTTGCACTCTTTCCTTGCCATACAGTTCTGTATTAAGGCTTTGCTTAACAACAGATCATCCTTTGTTCCATCTGATTTTCTTTTATTATTTTTTCTAATTGGCTATATACTCTGTCTGCATCAGTTCCGGTATATAATTAATATATTGACTGGGATAATACTTGTATTATACAGACCTGTAGGCTAAATGTAAGACTGTAGGTCACACCCCTACTCTTTTGGCAGTGTATATATTTATTTTTATTTTGGTTATTGTTATCAGTATAAAACCATCTGGACACAAGTGCCTATATTCAGGTATGACTTGGACAAGTTTGAGTTTAGACAAGTGACTTGCTCAGTTATATGCTATGCTAATGGGAATTAAACTGAGGTCAAAACATTATAGCTCATTTGCATCCTGTTGCCTTGACATACTCGGCCCTAGTGGAATTAGGTAGCTTACGTTACTGGCAGCAGTGTGTATAAGTTAAGAATATCTATAACTCTGTATAGTATTGGCACTGTAATCTTTTTAGAGCAACTATTTCTGCAACTAAATCATAGCATTAAGAATTACAACATTACACTTAGTTATGGGATTCAGTTTCATTCTGAAAGGTCTGGAAAGTGGGACGAATTGTATTGCTTTTGTTTTTATGGTCAGGCATCATTTTCTTCCCCTGTGACAGTGTGCACAGGTATACAAATGATTTATGTGATTTATTAATGCAAGTGGTACTTTATTTGTAGATGTTAATGCAGACATTCTTACCATTTGACAATCTGCACAAGTACTTGTCTGACTTATGTCATTTATTAATGTACATGGTACTTAATTTAAGTATGTTAATGCAGGTGTCCTTGTCCTGTGATAGTTTGTACAACTATTCACCTGATTTATGTAATGTATTAATGAAAGGGGTACTTTATATATTTTAATGCAGATGTCCTTTCCCCTGTGGCTGTCTGCACAAGTACCTGCCTGATTGATATTACTCATTACTATAAGTGGTTCCTTATTTATTTGTTAAGTGGTTCCTTATTTATTTGTGTTAATGTAGAGTGCGTTAGGTAACACATTCAGTCTGCAACAATGCTACTTGCAGGTGAATGAGCAAGTGAGAAATTGAAGTAATCTTGGACCCTCAGGGAATTCAATAAGAAATGTCTTGAACTATTTACAGTAACATTTAACTTGTACAATGGATTAATTCCAGCTTGCCTGTACATCAGCTTTTGCTATTCAGTAATTGGGAGGGCACATGTGTCAGTTCTGAACCTAGATTCATATGACAGAAAGTAATACCTCAGTCTGTTCTCTGGGTTAAGGTAATTTATATGCTGATCTCATTTTAAGGCTGGCACATAGCCATACTGCCAAGTATTTTTAAGTGGGGGCAATTTTTTTCAAAACCTTTTTATCACTGGCTGTTTTAGTCTTGCAATGGTTTTTATTTTATTCTAGAGATCATCACTTACATTTTTTGTCAGGTGAAGGGCCTATTTATTCTGAATGAAATAGCTTGCAGCTTATTAAAGCATGCTTTGTTAAGGAATTTTTGGTCCAATTTTAATTGAGCAAAGATATATGAAATGTAGTAGCATGTTTTCCCTCCTGCAGCCAGGAACTTAAGGTAGGATTTTCAAAGGAAGACTGACTGTGTTACACAGGAACTGGAACCTAGATCCGTATTGTGCTGAACAAGTATTATATGCCTTCTGATTATGAATAGGTTCAAGGATATGAAGCTTAAGACAGGCCAGAGTGTCACTGTCCTTGCCATATCACCTGTCCTGCACTTAGTAGAACTGTGCAAGGAAGGGTATCCACATTGTTCTGTAGTATGCCATTCACAAACCAGGGATATGTAGATGAGCCTATGTATCTGCTATTCCATGCATAGTTATGACAAGACCATTAGCATAAGCTAAACCAAGTAAACGTTAGTTTGGTCAATCCTTCCAACAGTTAGTGGTTACACACACGTGCACGCACATACGCATACATACACGCGCGCGCACAACTCTGTCAACCCAAGCTGGCTCTGATTGATTAATCCCTACCCCCATAACCAAAATTACATCTAACTGAATAGCCAAGATCCAGCCTCAAATATGGCATATAGCTTGTATAACACACTAGAATGACAGGGTATTCACATTTGCCCATGCAGGTACACCCAGTACTCTAAAAGTCCAAGGTGTACCCGAAAGCCAGTTGCTGAAATATAATCCTTATCCCAAACTGCACCAGTTTAACAGAAGTCTTTGTGAATGGAAAAAAATCAGGATACATTGCAGCATTTGGAATTGCAGCAGTGCAGATAATTTTGTGCTGCTACAAACTTGTTTTGTATCACCCAAGCTCTTATGCATCAAAAATACTCAGGTGTCAAAACTGATTTTGCAAGGTACCTTCCTTGTATACCAATCCCTATACGGAAGCATTTTATTCACTGTAACATCCTGCCTGTGAATGAATATGTAGTACCTGATTATCTTTGATGCATTTACCTTGGCTATCTTGAATTGTCGTCAGGATCTATTTTTCATATGGAGCATTTATTAATCATTTTGGAGAATGAGAGTAAGCTGCAGATTAATTATTACCTGCAATGCAACTGAAGCTGATGCAGAAAATGAAAGCATGAGCTGTATTTATGTGACATCAGCCTTAACTTCTTCCATTGTCAAAAGAAAAGTTATTTAGAGTTGTCAAATACCTTTTTACAGAGGTTTTCCTCACAAAATATTTAAGTAATTCATCAAGAAATCAAATGCTTTTTACCTTGCTGTTAATGGCTGATAGCTCGCTAGCCAGACAAGCAAGCATAATTCATTTTCTTCTTGGTTAAAATCAGAAATGTTCTAATGGTTGTAACCATGTACAGTGTTTCTTCAATTCTAATTGGTTAAAACATAACACATTGATATATAACCATGTGTGATATTTTATGAATGCTCATTAGTTAAACGTTAACATACTGACATTTGTTTTTCAGAAATATACTTGGTTTCTTAGTCCTTACCTTGTGTAGCACCTTCCAGTCCCCAGACTTGGGAGAGATCAGTTGCTAGTTACTT
>NC_056729.1:1162920289-1163030289 GCF_019279795.1 Protopterus annectens | reverse complement strand
AATACATTCAGAGCTGAGGGACACTGTGGAGGCATCTCCATATTTGACCAAGAGAGTATCACTGCTAAAGAAATTCTCCACAACCCTAATACTGAACATACTGAACTCCAATTTACCCATAATAAGAATAGCTATCAGTTTGTAGTCTGTTGTAAGACTCATTTATGTCTCAGTAGCCCATGACAGATTCCCACATATATTTAGTGATCTAACCTTATAAAAGGTCATGTATATTGGGCGACTTCATTTATCCTTCAATTAATTAGTGCACCTAGACCACAAAAGTTGGGCACTGCCAAAGATTCCTAGATCTAGTAAACTGTAACTCTTTAGAACAAATAGTTAAGTAGCCCACTAAAGGTCGGAACATTCTGAACCTGTTCCTCAGCAACATTCACCCAAGTATACCAAGCCTTCAGTATCTTAGTCCCTGTTTAAATGGGGCCACAAATTAGTAACCTTCACCTCTAAAGCCACTAACCCCACAGCAGTAAACATTTATGAATTGAAGAACTTCAGACATATAAACTTGATTAAATTGTGTGATGAGTTAGCAATGCACCACTCCATATGAAGTGTCAGTTATTTCTTCTGAACTCTGCTCCTACATAAATACATTTTGTAGCTCTAACAGTTCACAGTATAAATTTAAAAATAAGCTACCCTTGTGATTCACTATTATAAATAAGCTCTATAACAAACTAAAAAACTTTTAAAGTCCCGTAATAAATCCACTCACATTAAAGACTAAATAAAAATAAATTAATAAATAAAATCAGCACCAAACTATAAATGAACATCAGAAAGACCAATGCTGAATGTGAACTAGCTAAACATAGTTGGTTATAATAGAAGATGTCTCTGTATTTTGACTAACCAAATTCTCCAATGATTGCAATGCGCAGATCTAGTCCAAAACATCATTACCTATTCTGACCCTAATGATACCTAATACTTGCAAACAGATTTAGTGTTAATGTTACTCCTGAAACAATCCTTGAAATTCCAAATTCCAGAGCCACACTCATCTAAGATCACCATGGAATATGTCTTGATTGTACTTTCTAAAATTAAAAAACTCACTTCCGTGAGTGCAGACAGTTTCCCTGAATGCTTAATTATTAGCTTCAGACATGCCTTTGCTGAACCCCCAGAATTTTTTTTAACTTAAGCATGGTCACACTGTATGTCCCTCAGGTTTGAAATAACAGATGTAGTGCTGCTCCTGCACAAAGGGGGACCTACCAGAGAGGATTGGAATTACAGACCTATCAGCCTACCTGGACTATTATGCAAGGCCATGGAAAGTATCATCTGACATCTTAAACTGTAATATTAAAATCTGTTAAAACTGGACTCTCAACAGTTCAGTTCTATCTAGCATCACTGATTTCCAAAGGTATCTCATTTAGGTTGAAGGATGTTATTGTCAATCTGCACTATATCTTAATTAGACAATTATTGAGTACATTGCCCCTTTTGGCATGTACCTAGCCAGATATATCATACAGCTAGAAAGGCCCCAAAATATTCTTGATGAAAGAGATTATTGGCATAAACCCCCTAGCTGTCAAGACAAACTACAAACCCTATATGTGTGCACTTTCTCCTATAGATTTCTGCACTGAGATCTATGCCTGGCATTACATGCATCAAATGCCCCACCCTAATGGATCTCTTATACCTTCACACAATGAATGGCTGCACAAACACATGAACCACGGAGCTGAACCTCAATCAGCATGTAAGTAAATACATTGGAGGGGTAGATTTGTCACACAGTGGATGCACATTCTCTAGAACAGTGCTAAATTTACCCCCCTCTCACCTCCTAAAGGGACCATCTTTATAACAGAAGAATGCAAAGTTCCTGTAATCACGGCTGCACAGGTAAAAACCTCACTCTCCAAAGCCAAGAACACAGCATCCATGGGACCTGACAACATCCCAGGCTGCCTTCTACACGAACTACAGAATGAACTGGCACCCCACCTAAGTACCATGATCAGTCAAAGCCTCACCTCAGGCTTTGTGCCCATTGAATGGCGCACCGGGACGGTTATCTCACTCCACAAAGGGGGGGGGGTCCACAACAGACACCGGGAACTACCGCCCCATTAGCCTGACAAGCCTGGTCTGCAAGGCCATGGAACGTATCATCATGGAATTCATAAACAAAGACATTGGAGATCTCCAAACTCTGGACCCCACACAGTTTGGGTTTGTAAAAGGCAGATCATGTCTCCTAAACCTGATAGACTTCTTTGAAGTAGTCACCAAAGCCATAGATGAGGGTAAGGTGGTTCACACAGCCTATCTAGATCTCGCCAAGGCATTCGACACCACCCCCCACTCTGGAATTCTAGATAAACTCACTAAACTAGGTATAAATCCCTATGTCACAAGATGGGTTGCCAACTGACTTACTGACAGAACCCACACTGTGAAAGTAGCAGACTCCAAATCAGACTTCAGACCAGTGACAAGTGGTGTACCACAGGGTTCAGTCCTGGGTCCTCTCCTGTTTGATATCTACTTATCTAAAGTACAGATTAACACAGAAGGTCTTTGGCTAACTAAATTCGCAGATGACTGCAAACTAGGAACCATAATTGAAACTCCTAATGATGTGGACATCTTACAAAAGGGCTTCACTGAAACAGATGCCTGGTGTCAAAGCCATGGTCTCAAGCTCAATGCCAAAAAGTTCATTGTCATCCCCTTTGGTAAAAACTCTGTACCTGTGAACTACCACATAGGCGGTAGTCTACTTAACACCAAAAGTGTGATTAGAGACCTTGGGACACAGGTGGACAGTAGTCTCTCATTTGATAATCACATCGCCACCGTGGTCAGGAAATCCTTCTACATGGCACACCTCATCACAAAAGGTTTCTCATCTAGAAAAAAAGAGGTCATTGTTCCCCTCTACTCATCACTCATTACACCCATTATAGAGTACAACGCCCCTATTGGTATGTACCTCACAAGACATCTACAACAACTGGAAAGGCCACAATAATACCTCACAAAGAGGATTACTGGCCTCAAACACATGCCTTACGTAGACCGACTCAAAAAACTCCAGCTTTACTCCACCGCATATCGCCTACTCAGAGGCGATCTCTGCCTAACATACAAAGCTATGTCAAACCCAGAGCTGTTGGACATGCTCCACTTAAAGAAATCCCAATCCCTCCGAGCTACACGCTCTAGGGACATAAACCTTGTCACCACAATAAACAGAAAATGCTGGAGGGATAGATTCCTGTCCCAGATACTTCCCATACTCTGGAACAGACTACCTATCTATGTCAAACAGAGCTCCTCATTAGCATTCTTCAAGAAAAATCTTGATGATTGGATGGGTAATAGGAAATTCACTCCAGGGATCATTTCTGTGGTTCTGTTTGACAGGGGCACAGGAAAATACTTTTCTTGGGTGGCAAAAGCCAGGGTACCTTTTTGGCTAGGCTTGTATAGGCCCTAGGGCCAATAGCCTAGTACCTACCTATGAACCTATGAACAAACTGACCCTGCATGCTAAGCAGAGTGACATTATGCCTCCTTTAAGACTAATTTTGATGATTGGATGAATACTTGTAAATTCATTACTAGCCTGACATGTTTTCCCCTGGCAAGGCACACATAGTCTTCAGACTGACTTGCCTTGTAGTTCCTCTGATCCTATGATCATGTGACTCACTGTCATACATATAAGACTTGATCAATGCTACTTTTAGCACTTCAAGAAATGAAGTGTGATTTAGAGAAGAAAAATAATGAATTCTAAAACTGTCATACTTTTAGAGCATTTTTGCTGGGGGTGAGTCCCTCTGCTCTCCTCTCTCTTCAACGAATGGGCCTTTGTTCAGACACCATTGCTACCTTTGTATATACTGATTCTGAGATTTCTGCACCCCAGAACAGGAAGAATATTCTAAAATACCACAATGTTAAGACATATTCACCCTGCTTGCATTAAAAGTCATGCTGTTCTAATGATTGTAATTATAATCCTCAATGGGAACCCTTAGTATGCAGCTCTCTAGTCACATAGCTTTGTTTTATTTATTTATTTATTTTTGCTTTGTTGGCTTTTTGTCTCATCCATGGCTATGCATGAGTATGTGCCATTTATTTATTTATATTATTATATTATATATTATATATATATATATATATATATATATATATATATATATATATATGAGAAAAAAATTTTTGGAGTGAGTTGGATGAAGTGGTGATGACTGTACCCAAGGGTGAGAGACTGGGGATTGGAGCAGATTTCAATGGACATGTTGGTGAAGGGAACAGAGGGGATGAGGAAGTGATAGGTAGGTATGGTGTTAAGCAAAGGAATGTAGAAGGTCAGATGGTAGTGGATTTTACGAAATGGATGGACATGGCTGTGTTGAATACGTATTTTAACAAGAGGGAGAAGCATAGGGTGACATACAAGAATGGAGGAAGATGCACGCAGGTGGATTATATCTTATGTAGAAGGGCCAGTCTGAAGGAGATTGGAGACTGTAAACTGGTGGCAGGGGAAAGTGTAGTTAGGCAGCATAGGATGGTGGTTTGTAGGATGACATTGGTGATCAAGAAGAGGAGGATGAGTGTGAGGGCAGCACCAAGGATCAAATGGTCGAAATTGAAAAATGGTAATTGTGAGGTGATGTTCAGGGAAGAATTAAGACAGGCAGTGGGTGGCAGTAAAGAGTTACCAAATAGCTGGGTAACTACAGCAGAGCTAGTAAGATAGATGGCTAGAAAGGTGCATGGTGTGACATTTGGAAAGAGGAAGGAGGACAAGGAGACCTGCTGGTGGAATGAAGAAGTACAGGAAAGTATACAGAGAAAGAGGTTGGCAAAGAAGAAGTGGGATTGTCAAAGAGATGAAGAAAGTAGACAAGAGTATAAGGAGATGAGGTGCATGGCAAAGAGAGAGGTGGCAAAGGCTAAGGATAAGGCGTATGACGAGTTGTATAAAAGGTTAGACACTAAAGAGGGAGAAAAGGACCTGTACCAATTGGCTAGACAGAGGGACCGAGCTAGTAAAGATGTGCAGCAGGTAAGGGTGATATAGGATAATGAGGGAAACATACTCACAAACGAGGAGAGTGTGTTGAGCAGATGGAAAGAGTACTTTGAGGGGCTGATGAATGAAGAGAATGAGAGGGAGAGAAGGTTGGATGATGTGTGGATAGTGAATCATGAAGTGCAGTGGATTAGCAAGGAGGAAGTAAGGATAGCTATGAAGAGGATGAAGAACAGAAAGGCTGTTGTCCAGATGACATACCTGTGGAAGCATGGAGGTGTTTAGGTGAAATGGCAGTGGAGTTTTTAACTAGAATGTTTAATGAAATCTTGGAAAGTGAGAGGATGCCTGAGGAATGGAGAAAAAGTGTTTTGGTACCGATTTTTAAGAATAAGGGTGATGTGCAGAGCTGTAGTTACTACAGAGGGATTAAACTGATCAGTCACAGCATGAAGTTATAGGAAAGAGTAGTGGAAGCTAGGTTAAGAAGGGAGGTGATGATTAGTGATCAGCAGTATGGTTTCATGCCAGGAAAGAGCACTACAGATGCAATGTTTGCTTTGAGAGTGTTGATGGAGAAGTATAGAGAATGTCAGAAGGATTTAGAGAAAGCATATAACAGGGTGCCTAGAGAGGAGTTGTGGTATTGTATGAGGAAGTCAGGAGTGTCAGAGAAGTATGTAATAGTGTTACAGGATATGTACGAGGGTAGTGTTACAGTGGTGAGGTCTGCAGTGGGAGTGATGGTGGAGATATGCTCTAGAGAGAAGAGGAATGAAGGTCAGCAGGACTAAGACAGAATATATGTGTGTGAATGAGAGGGAGGATAGAGGAATGGTGAGGATGCAGGGAGCAGAGGTGGTGAAGGTGGATGAGTTTAAATATTTGGGATCAACAGTTCAGAGTAATGGTGAGTGTGGAAGACAGGTGAAGAAGAGAGTACAGGCAGGATGGAGTGGGTGGAGAAGAGTGTCAAGAGTGATTTGTGACAGACGAGTACCAGTAAGAGTGAAAGGGATGGTCTACAAGAGGGTAGTGAGACCAGCTGTGTTATTTGGGTTGGAGACAGTGGCACTGACAAAGAGGCAGGAGTCAGAGCTTGACGTGGCAGAGTTGAAGATGTTAAGATTTACACTGGGTGTGACGAGGATGGGTAGGATTAGTAATAAGTATATTAGAGGGTCAGCCCAGGTTGGAAGGTTTGGAGACAAAGCCAGAGAGGCAAGATTACGTTTGTTTGGACATGTGCTGAGGAGGGATGCAGAGTATATTGGGAAAAAGATGCTAAGGATGAAGCTGCAAAGTAACAGGAAAAGAGGAAGGCCTAAGATAAGGTTTATGGATGTGGTGAGAGAGGACATGCAGGTGGTTGATGTGACAGAGCAAGATGCAGAGGACAGGAAGAAATGGAAACGGTTGATCTGCTGTGGCGACCCCTGATGGGAGCAGCCAAAAGAAGAAGATATATATATAATGATAATGATGTACTATTGCAGCATATGGTTTCAGAGTCAGCATAGCTGGATTATGGTCAAATGGGGGGCTTATCCAGGGTAATGAATCAGGACCCTGACAGTCATAACAATATTTCTCTGTTTGTCTGTCTCTCCTCAATTATCATAAAACACTGTTTAAACCTATCAGTGCTAATACTAGTTTCTTCTTTATTTTTACAAATATCACAGAGAGTGAATTTCATTTAAAACTTTAGTTGACATTTTACATCAGAAACACTGGCAGACGTTTTCTAAACAAAACACTCTCTTATTGAAAACAGACTTAGCACAAGAAACAGTAAACGTCCCTTCCCTTGAAACTTGCATTTAATGAAAATGCATCTGGCAATCCATTAGACTAGAAGCTCATGCTGGGATTCATATTCAAATAACATATAGTGACCCACTAATTAATGGCTATGTGAAGGGTGCAGAAATTCAAAAAACAAATGTGTAATTTATATGCTAACTTCATGGGACAGACCACTGGATCAAAGTGTTCTTTTTCAGGGGAAGCCCAAGGGCACTGTCAGGTAAAGTGACTTGGTCAGAGTCACACGGTAGATAAACAAAGGCTGTGAGAATTAAACCCTGCACTACAGGAAACACTCATTAACAGCTCATAACCTTACTCATCTACACTAAGTACCAACTGTTGTAGCCCAACAAAGTGGATGTCACAACAAGCTAAATTAAAATAGTATTCATAGTAAAAATTTTAACATTAGGGCAGCCACAGTGGTGCAGTGGTTAGTGTTGTCTCCTCATAGCAAGATGTTCTCTGGTTTGATCCCCAGCTGAGGTGCCTTCTGTGCGGAGTCTGCATGTCCTCCCTGTGGTCGCGTGGGTTTCCTCCGGGTGCTCCGGTTTCCTTCCACATCCTGAAGACATGCTGTAGGTGGATTGGACACTCTAAATTGTCCCTAGGTGTGAATGCGTGCATGTGTGCCTTCTGTGGAAGGTTGGGCGCCGAGCTCACAACTCGACACTGTAAAAAAAACTTCATTGCCAATCATGAGCAGACTGGTAATCCGCCGTGGCGACCCCTAACCGGGAAAAGCCGAAATGAGAAAAAGAAGTAAAAATTTTAACATTAAAGTCATAGACTTCATACTATTCAAATTATTCACAGCCAAATAATAAACACACTGTCAACAGTCAACAAAACAAGAAAATCAAGGATCATATCTAAAGAATATTGCTCATGTTGTGATGTTCATGTTTATGACAATTGATTTCTTCCTTTACATCATGCCTATTCTGGGATGCAGGAACCACACACACACACACACACACACACACACACACACACACACACACACACACACACACACACACACACACACACACACACACACACACAATCACACACACATATCAATTATAGACTAAATTTATGACTGTACACCTCTAATATCAGCTTGAGATCAAGAGAATGAATAAGGTAATAAATAATAACTCAGAAATATAGCCCATGTCCATGCTGTCAGAGCTATACAGTGCAACCCACTGCAATCCACCAATGCCCTCTCAACTTCTTATCTCAAGAATTAGAGAAAAAGACTCAAAATCAGGAAAAGATTTTAAATATTTCACTTATATACTTACAGAGTTGCTAGAATAGCAAGGTTTGCATTCACGAGCATTATCTGTAGGATGCAAAGCCTGAAACTCACATGCATGTCATTATTTAATGAATATAGTCCTCAATAATTTGCCAGAAGACCAAACATTTTCAAGGAACTTTTTTTTTTTCCAAAATCTCTTTATTTCAATTTTCTTTTTTCAAATAATAACAACAATACGGTAACTCAAAAAACACAAATAAACAATACAAATACCTATCTAAAGAAAACAAACAACAATCTCGTTCCGAGAAAATTATATATATATATATATATATATATATATATATATATATATATATATATATATATATATATATATACAAGAAGTCACTACATCGTCAAGTAAAGTATGAGAATTCTTATGTTCATTTGGTCTCATAAGGGATAGTTAAAATGGGGATAGTCTATATATAAAGTAAAAATAGAAATTTAACCATTTATTTGTATGTTTAGGGAAAATATCTAATTACACATAAACTAAGAGAAGGGAGAAGATGCAAGAAAGACTGGTTATACTACATTCATTTCTTATTTAAAGGTTAGCTTTTCATGACAATTTGTAGGCAAATTTTATTTATCAAGAATTATATCTAGCATGTAACCCCAATATTTTTGGTAATAGCATTTGTTAATAACTCTCAATGTCTTTGTCCAACAATTCTGTACAAAACCAAAAAAATGGAGGACAAAGGCTCAAAAAGGACAAATGTTAAATTAGTTTAAATTTATGTTACCCATTTGTTAAGCATATAAACTCACTTTACCAAGTGCCCCTTTTCAGGTACAATCCAGGAGTATTGTTTTGTTAAAATAGTCACACAATAGGGAAATGAAAGTAGAAGGATTGAAACCCTACAGTTTTGACTGCAGGAAGCACTATACCAACTTAATGGTTATAGCCATGGCAGAGCGTTTCTTTGAAGAATACATGTGGCTTCTTAACATTCTGACATAGCTCTCATGCTAGTCTACCTTGCATGATCATTTTAAAATATGGGTGTATAACTCAGTCTTACCCAGATTGCTTTGTGATAAAAGCTATGTAAGATCCTAAGGTACTAACATTTTCTCAGAGATTCATGCCGTATGTAAAGCTTCAAGCCTATCCATCTTCCCACATTGAGCTAGACATATAATGCTCTCACTGCTACTGTGCTTCCATTGTCTGATTTCTACAGTGCTGGTGGAAAACTCTGTAGATTACGTAAGTCTCTGATCTATCCATTTGAAGAAATACTCCTGTACAGGCACCAAATGTGTAGGCTACTTGATTATGAAATCACTGATGCTGAACTCCAAAACTACTACTTAGAACCTCAGAACCTGATATGGTAGATTTTGACTGGTTGAACTTTTACCTGTCTAGTTTTAAATGTACACACCCTCCTGGTTACAGACCTCTCCTTCATTGCATAGGAAAGAATGATCATTCTAGCCAACTAGAAATGCATATTATTATTAATACACACACACACACACACACACACACACACACACACACACACACACACACACACACACACACACACACACATGGCCTTAACAGTTTCCCTCATGAAGAAATTCATTTGTGTGACTCTCTTGTTCTTTGTCTTCAAGCTAGAAAATGAGTAACATACGAAGCAATGATAAGTAACTGCGGTGGTGGTGCTGCGGTAGCGTTGTCGCCTCACAGTAAGACGCTGTCCGGTTCGACTCTCAGCTAGAGAGTCTTCAGCGTGGAGATATGCATGAATGGGCGTACCTTCGTTGAAGGTTGTGTGTCAGGGCTGGTAACTTGACACGTAAAAATCAACTACCAATCATTAGCAGACTGGAGTTCCGCTGTGGCGACCCCTACCTGGGAAAAACCAAAAGACACAAACAAACAAACCAAGCAATGATAAGTAATTTCCTCAAGTGGCCTGTGTGATAAGTTTCTTCAAGCTCTTATTACTAATAGTAAATGGTGGACAATGGCACATGATGTACTTCCTTATCCATGTTAACATAACTGGTATCTGTGAGTAACAAATATGCACAGGACACTGTAGTGGATAACATAGCACTTGAAAACATAGTGCTGTGTGTATTTTGACTAAACAGAATCCATGAATATATGTAACTTAACATAGAAGAAGTAAAGAGCCCACCAGTATGGACCTTGTAATAAATGAAGCAAACCACATAACATACCTGCTATGTTATACTGTCTAAACAAAACTAAAACAGTGCAGATGAGTTCAGTAGTCAGGCAAACTTATGTGATGCTGTATTAAATCAGTGATCAATAATGGAGCAAGTTTTGGAAAGAAGAAACCAGCTCAATGGCATATCTGAGCAACTGGCTAAGATGACAAAGGCAGCAGAAAATAGACCAGCCCAATCACATGTCTGAACAACTGGCTGAGGTGACAAAGGTAGAAAATAGACCAGCTCAATCACGTCTGAACAACTGGCTGAGATGACACAGGCAGCAGAAAACAGACCAGCTCAATCACGTCTGAACAACTGGCTGAGATGACACAGGCAGCAGAAAACAGACCAGCTCAATCACGTCTGAACAACTGGCTGAGATGACACAGGTAGCAGAATATAGGTGAGTGGTTTTCATAGAAGCATCTTTGTGTGATGACTCTAAAGGTATGTGGGTAGCTAAATGCATGCCTAGAAGTCCCGAAGAATACATTTGAATGCTGAAAAAAATTAATAGTGTGATGGTATGGCTTCCTGAGGCTCTGGAAACTATGCCCCTCTCAATTATGTTATGAACTTGCTAATAACTGTGGTTGAAGACCCACTCTGAGTGCAGGAAGAATCGTCTGTTGTCAGACTGATACAAAAGATCCTAAAACACAAGTCATAATCCTTGAAAATGCCTAGAAAAGTATATTATTTAAAGATTACCCTAAGAGAGCTGTTGCTCCTTTCCAAGAAGACAGTGAATAAAATCCTTAGGGCCCCTGAAGAATCTGCCAAGAAACATAAAAG
The DNA here is from genome assembly GCF_019279795.1 of Protopterus annectens. Lineage (NCBI taxonomy): Eukaryota > Metazoa > Chordata > Ceratodontiformes > Protopteridae > Protopterus > Protopterus annectens. The sequence continues at coordinate 1,163,019,151 of NC_056729.1, read as the reverse complement.
TAACAATTTTTTACTCCTGCTTTGCTGCATTTTGAATAGGTGTGACAATTTTCTCAGTTTTCACATACTGTAGAAGTATATACTAGTAAAATCATTTAATGAAGTTCATAGAAAACAGATCCTGATGCATTCTTAAGTGAAACTGAGAACTGACCACATTAACACTTTCCCTGGTGTTAACAATATTGATTTAGATGCTACAGTGTCATACTAAGAGTACCTGAAAGTTAATGGCAGCACTATTATATTAATCATCATCTGAGCAAATTACTTGGTTAAAGTGTTTTACAGGTAAAGGGTAGTATGATTTTTGTGCCATGGAGTAGTATATTTTGGCACACTGTAACTGACTCCTAGAAGTGACGAGCTGAGTACTGCTAGCTGAGTGAAGTAGTTTTGCTTCTTTTCATAGGCTAAGCATGTTGATTATTGCTAGTGAATAGTAACTGTGGCTTGTATACTGTCAGATGTACCAAAGCTCAGGAAAATTAGACATGATGCTAGATATGAGGTAATAGAGTCTATCAATATGATGGTAGTAATCAGCATACTTTTTAGAAAATGATAATCCAGCAAACCCTTTGCTTCATACAGGTTCAAAAGAACAACCATAGTACTGTGGAAGGCGATCCACCCCGTGCAAGTGACTTTGTTCTTGTATTCCCTTAATGCAGTCTACCTGGGGACACAAAATGTCAGGGTAAATTAAAATTGCTCTGTGATACATCTAAACTCATCTCATGGAATGGGATCACTGGCTCCACATTTCCTTTGAGTGAGTTTTTTGCAAAAATTAAAACATAGTATGGCATTTATCATTAGTGCAGGACATTTAATTTTCACAGCACAGAAAATGCTCAGTACACTGACAGTTTAAAACTGACATGCAGATGCTTAAAATCTTATACAAGCAGTGGCCAGAAGATTTTCCCAGCAGTTCTAGGGGGAATCTCTCATGGATATTATTCCTAGCAGTCCAATTGCCTCACTTGTCCCGTGTTTAAGAGAAGCAGCCTTCAAACTACTAAACCACTGACCTTTTCATTTCATAAGCTTTCAGCTTTACCATGACTTTGTCTAAGTCTTGTTACTGATTTATGCTATTTCCATTTGAATTGTTCCCTGGGGAGGGATTTTATTGATTCCTACTATACAATTTTAATAATGTCACTAAGCTGCTTTAATCTGGCACTTGACGTTGATAAATCAAACCCTGAAGAACATGTTGCATGAAGTGAGGTTTGAATTTATATAACTAATTTTTCTTTCTTTCTTTTTTCATTCATGATTATTAGACTGCCAGTCTGCCTTAGCCCTCCAAGTCATGACAAAGAAGTGTCATGCAAAGAGGAGTTGCAGTGTGTATGCCAGCACATTTGATTTTGGGGACCCTTGCTACCCAGGTATCCGCAAGCATCTCAACGTCATCTACACCTGTGGTAAGTCTAAAAGATACATATTTTAGATAACACTAATTAGCTGGCTGATATATGACAAGTACATTATTTTTGACCTAAGTCAAAAAAAAAATATTTTTTGGTAGTAAACTCACATTTAATGGCGTCATTAAAGTTACTCATGACCAGATTATGTTGCGAGGACATGACACTAAAAGCAAGCATGTACATGCAGCTTTTTGGAATGTGAAGTGGGATTCATAAAGGCTGAACAATTCTGCAAGATATTTACTCAGGTGTAATGCCTGTTTAAGCATTTCTTCAAACTAAGTCAAAGAGAAATTCTTCATCTAACTTGCCAATTCCTCATTTGTTAATTTTTCATAAAGCTTATACAGGTGGAAAGGCTTAATATTTTGGTCTGTTATTCTTTCTTACTGTGGGAAAAAAGCACTAAAAAGTACAGTTATTCTAACTTTAAGTTTTAGAATATGTTTGTTTGTATATGCGTGTGTGTGTGTTTGTGTGTGTGTGTGTGTGTGTGTGTGTGTGTGTGTGTGTGTGTGTGTGTGTGTGTGTGTGTGTGTGTGTGTGTGTGTGCACACGAGTATTTAAGGTATCACTTGTACTGACTACGGTACATCTGACTGGATCTCATTTCAGTGAATGCTGTTTAGTCCAGGCAGGCAGATTGAATGGAGAGCTCATAAAAGTCTTTTCATGTGAGAGACAAAGCCTACTCCATTCTCATGCAAGTGCCCTCCCTCCTTAACTGAAATAACTAACTCTTAGGTCACAAAAACTTAGGGTATATTGTAAACAATTTTGTGAATTGCCCAGTCTGTCTGCTTGTCTCAACAAAACAGGCGATGTCTAAAATTACCCTGAAAGGAAAAATGAATTGCATTAATGCCTGTGTAAAACAGTTTCACTGTGCAAATGTTACATAACTTTAAAGAATATGTTTTATTCCTGTGATGGAAACAAGTGGATTTGGCCAGAACTGACAAGTGATTCTTAGATCTCATTTGATGTCATGAATAACCTTGAAGGTATGCATAGGTTCATAGGTTGAACTCCCTTGCGTCATGTGTATTGTCTCGCATGGGTTTTCGTCTCTCTTATGCATGTGGTTGGAGTGGATTTCTCCCATCCTCCAGCCTAAGCTGAGTCTTAATGGTGGGTTGATTTCACCCTTGAAGTCTCTTTTATGGGGATTGGTTTTTTGGGGTGGCGTTTTCAGAAATGGTGCATTTGGTCAGGTTCTGGGGTTGTATATGACAGGTCACCTCTGAGCAGTCACCTCATGCTGAAGGTGTTTGGTGTGAATCAAAGTGCTTATGACAGATTGTGAGGTCCTTTTGGTGGGCATCAAAGCTCGGGGGGTTTGGGTGATTGTGATCATGGTCGGTGAGGTATCCCTTGTCATCTGGAGTGTACTTGACTCATTCATTGGTGGGCAATGTAGGAGTCTGAGAACCATTTTGCTCTTACTCTTTTGGATCTATTCATGGTGTCAGGTGGGCAATGTAGGAGGGTGAATTGCCCATACTAGCTGAGTGGATGTCTACCTATTGAAGCCTGTCAACCTCCAATGACCTCCCCTGATCTATGACCTGTGAATACCTGCTCTATCTGGGTGGCTAGCTTGGGGTATTTTTGTTTTTTGAAGGACCATTCTGAAGGATGTGCTGTGCCATATTACTATTGGGGCCCAACTGGTTTGACCTCTTCTGTTGTTAGTGGATTGCCAGTCCCTCATATGTTTACCTGTACTTTTGTGCAACTCTGTGTACTTCTCAGCTCTTTTGGAACCCCCCTTGTGACACCACTGCCTCAGAGGCTAAGCTCTGTTAGGGCGGCAGCCCCTCTCTAGGACCTTGTTCTGCTGGCTAGAGTTCAGTCAAGTTACCTTGTCAATGGTCTTCTAAACTACATTGTAGCCAGGTTCTATAATACCCGAAAGCGTGTTTGTGTGGAAAAAATTTTGCAGGTCAAGGTAAAGGTAAACTGCTGCCTGGGCCTCATCAGTCAGTTTGCAAGGTGCTCGTGTTTAGTCGACCTCGAATCCTCTGCAAGTGTGGCCCCTTGGACTGTTTCAAAGAAGCTGGGGAGGTTCAAAACAGGGTGATTTGATCAACAACCTAGTGTCATGGGACCACAGTTGGGTCTCGCCACTCCTTGGGCACTTGTTTGTTGGTAGGCTAAGATTAATAGCTTCCGCTGCCTTGGCCCAGTGTTGGTTCAAGACGGTGCCGTCACCAGCCACCTCTGGCTTATGTGGAGTGGGACCACAGGGATCATTTTTTAGCTGCTGGGCACATATCCTGTGGTGAGCTGTTCCTGACACAGCTTCACAGGCTGGGCTAAGTCTGGTCCCGTGACTTTGTATTTTAGCGGGGACCCCAGGCAGTTACCTGCACACAGCCGTTGTCTGGCTGGAGAGCAGGCTTGGTTGGGTTTATCTTGATTTTGAGGGAGAGGGGACCCAATTGGGGAGGAACCTTCTCCTTTGTATGGTTGGGGTGAGGGGTTGAGTTCAGCTTTTTTGTATCATTTTGACTAATTCTGAGCATATCTGGGAGTTTTTTTTTTGGTTTCTGACAGAGCATATCTGGTGGTTTTGAGACTGTCTGAATTGCTGATGGCATTTTATCTATCAAAGTTTGCCTTGGAATTTTTTTTTCTTGTAGTTTTTTCTATGTGGATTTTTATGAGGCTCGACTTTTGGGATTTTGCCTTAGAGAGTCTTGGTTTTATTTGGGATTTGATTTCCATGCAGGTCAGCTCTTTTTGTGTTCATGTTTATGGCTCGGGTCCCTCCAGACTGGTTTTTGGTCGTGGTGGAAAGTCATGTTTTTTTATGGGGTTTTGCCTGATCATCTGTAGACTGGTCTTCATAGAAGTCTGTTTTGCTTGGCTTTGTTCTTTGGGGTTTTGTTTGTTTGGGGTGGAATGAAGATTGCTTTGGAATCTAGTCCTGTAGTCTTTGCTTTCATTGTGGAGCGTGTTGAGGATTTCTTTGGGGTGGGAGTGGGGATGTGATCTAGTGGATTTAGTTTTCTGTGGTTTCTTCTGGGGTTAGTTGCCGGTGTGTGAGATCTAGATTTTTTCTCCTGTTGAGAACATATATTCTAGTTGGGCCTTCTAGTTTGTTTTTGTTGACTCTTGGTTCTGAAGCATTGAGTTCCAGGGCTTGAGTAATGTTTCCTGTCTAATTTTTACTGCTTGAGTAACATGATAGAATTGTGAAGGCTGTTACATTTATTGTAGTTGTCTACCCAGGGGATGCTGCTCCAGTGTAGTTTGTGAGAGCAGGTGTCCTGTTGCACCTGTAGTGGCCCAAAGTTGTTGAGCCTGGCCTTTGTACCTGAGTGATTTGTTCCACGATGCTTGATGCGTAGCCGCGGCCTAGTTGTGTGGTGGGGTGGTTTGTGGTTGGGGATGCCCCTGGATTTGTGATGTGTGTGGGTTTTGCCGGGTGCTCATGCCTTGCTTAAAACCTGGTTTCAGTCAGGTGTGGATGAGCCAGCAGGTTGTCTCCTTTCAGAGAGGTTCCTCGACAGCACAGTTTGAGATGGTCTCCATATTGAGATGGCAGCATTACCTTTAGTTTTTTTTCTGGCGTTCTTTTTTGGTAGGGTTAGTTTACCCCGTTTTGATTTTGCCTTCTGGGTTGTTTTGGGGGTGATCCTTAGCCAAAATCCACTATGGAAGGTGGGGGGTGACAGGCCATCCCTCCCTCATGCAGCGTGACAGGTGCAACATTGCTTATCAGGCAGACAGGCACTTCAGCCTTAGAGAATCGCACCAGGACAGACCACTGGCAGGCACTGGATCCCCTTTGAATGAATTAGATTGGCATTGCTGATCATCTGATCACTATATTGTGTCAGGGGGCTTGGCATTCCTGGGCTGGAATAATCAGAGAGCTCCTAGGGTCATACCTGCCTGGGCCACATAGAGGAGAGAAGTGTGCTCCCTTCATCAGTACATGGGGAGAGCGCCTTCAGGCTCCTCACACGCATGCATGGAATGACTGTCATGCTTGTACGCTCCCCGTGGTGTGACCTGCCTGTTGTGTTATGTATGGTGACATTCTCCTTGGGGCCAGGAGCGTGCAGTTCTCCTTGTTTCTCCTTGTTCAGCAGAGGAGTGTGTGTCTGACTATGGAGTCACCTATGACAAATGTTTATGACAAAGTATTTTGTTTGTACATGGTTTTTGTTGTTGTTTGGGTGTTTTTTGTTTTGTTGTTTATTTGTTTATTTGTTTTGTCTTGTAGTTGCTAGGTGTCTGTTGCTTGGGCCGTCTGCCTCTGCTGTAATTTTTCTTTTTACCAGAGGTATGTCTTAGTGTGTAGTGTGTTTATGTGTTTGATTGTGTGGTGTGGTTGATGTATGCAGTTATGTGTGGTGTGTGTGTGTGTTCTCCAACTGCCTGGTCTTGCCAGTCCTGAGTTGAGAAGCTCCTGCTCCCTCCAGTCTAAATAGCTGCATCGAGAACTGTGTTGGTGTTATGTGGGAGGAGAGAGGGTTGTCCGTGTACATTTCATGATTGTAGAGAAGATTCACTCAGGACACAGCAGAAACTGGGCAGGACGACGCCAGCATCTGACCCTTCGACATGTATAAAACAGAAAGATAGGACAGTATAGGACAGAAAGTAGGGCTTAGGGGGGAAGTGGGCACTCCTGAATAGGAGGCTAGTGAGGATTTGTATAATATGAATGCTTGACCTTTGCAAAGAGAATGCTTATATTGCAACACGAGGATATGCTTTAAGCTAAAAGAACTAGCTTTTTTGAAGAAGAAAAAGCTTTTGGAACAGTTGCTGCACTTTTTAGTGAAGGTGTAAACTGTTAGTGTTCCTAAGAGAGCAGTTCTTTTAAAATTGAAAGAAGAACCTTTATGGGAAGGAAAAAAGAGTTTAACCTTGTTGCCCCAGTTTGTTCGATTAAGCTCTGAAGGGCGCTCCGCTGTCGGCTAAAAATTGGATGGCGTGCTTGATAGCAGGGCTGGAAAGAAGCAGGAATAGACCCAAAAGCAACACAAAAAAAGCAGTTTCAAGTAACAGGGGACAGGGAAGGGGCAGGGGAAAGCGCTCAAATTTGCCACTGATCCACAGAGAGACTTCACTGCCACTGATCCCAAGCAAAAACTTCCAACAGCCCAAGCAAAAAAGTTCAGGGAAAGCAAGAAACTTTCAACTCTTTTTTTAGTGGGAAAAAGTGGGAAAAGCTTTTTTTTTTTTTTTGTTTTTTTTTTCAGAGACAGTTTGTTCGTCAGTAATAAATAGGGTTATAACAGTGCAGTAAAATACCCCCACACATGCTAGGTCAAGGTTGAAGAAAATATGCAAGTTTTGAGAAAAAAACGATTTAAAATTAAGTGCAAACAGGAAATTCAGCAAACAGCTTTTGGTTGTGCTCTAAATACAGCTACCAATACAGAAATCAAGTTTAACAAGCCAGAAAATGTGCTGGAAACTGCTAAAAACTGGGAAGGGGCAAAGGATAACAGGGACACCTAATGCTGAAAAAATGGGCATTGATTGATTGATTGATTGATTGATTGGCTGGCATGTACTACCATGAGTGAAGCAAACATTAGAATCTAAAATAAGTACATGCCTGTCAAAGCATGTGGAATGTGTGTTTTGCTGAACACTAAAACTGACAGAAAATATTACTTTCTCCTATGCTTCATAAGAATGCACTAATGATATGAATGAGATAAATACTCTGTGTCAGGATGGAAAAATACTAAATTTATGTTTTTGTGAAACAAATAGCAAAAACACAGCATCCAAATGACCACATAACTGTACCTAGCAATAAAGGACCATTTCTCTGTAACCACAAAATGTATTACTGCAATTTATTCAGAATACTCTATCATGAATTTCAGCTACATAATTCACTTGCATACAGTTTTACTTTCTTATAATGTAGTTTACTGCAAATTAGTCTAAATTGGGTGGAGGTACAAGTCAGGTTACAAAAAACAATATATTGGCACAACAGTGAATAAGTATTTTAAGCCATTATTGCAGCCAGAGTTTTGTGTAAAAAGTAATTATAACACCCACAATAAAAATAAGAGTATAACACAAAATATCAGAATGTAGCACTAAAGCCTAATGAACTAAAGCCACTGCGACCTGTTTTTGAAAGCCTATATCTCTGTCTTCCTTTGATATTTCATTATAGAACTTTCATATAAAAACAACATAGTGTTGTGTTATGAAACACACCAAAAACTGTAGTTATAATCTGATAGTATTTTTAAACATTTCAGTATACTACACTGATGTTTTCATCATACGTTTCAAAACACATTACCAAAGTACAAACATATTTTTCAGTTTAATTTCTTATCTTTGTGGTTATATTTATTGACTATTCTGTTTTATGAAACTTGATAAACCTCTCGTTTGTTTTTGTAAGGATGATATCATCTCAATTGGAAAAGTTAAAACATTGGCTGGGATTCAAAAAGTCTTAGCATGATAGGTAAACCACAGCTCAGACGTTTTCCTCTTTGTTCTATGCCTTTTCAATTCAGAGACTGCTCTACCACTGAGATTTTCTCCTTGTGGGGGCCTCGACAAAGAAGGGAGTCTCAAGGGCAGAGCTGCATGCTAATATGGCAGCCTGGGGGAGTGGTTAATGCTAATGAGCTATATCTCTCCCCAGAAATACACTCAACTCCCAGTTTGAACCACTCAGCAGTGTATAATTTTACTCTAGGTGGAAAAAGTAACCAACATAAATATACAGTGGTCACTCATTAAATCTTTATAGAGTACTAGTGGTACATGTAAGTTAAGTGAAGGCATGGAGGATAGGGGTGCATTAGTGTATGGAGAAGTGTGAACAACTGAGTGTGTGTCTTAAGAAGTATGAATGAAACTGCATGAATATGTCCATATGTGTGTGTGTGTGTGTGTGTCTGTGTGTGAGTGGGGGGTTGCCTTTTCTAACACAATGGGCGATTGGGTGAGTATTTCCATTTGTGTGATTGACTGTGGAAGAGGGCTTGTTTGTTGAGTGTGTGTGTGTGTGTGTGTGTGTGTGTGTGTGCGTGTGTGTGTGTGTGTGTGTGTGTGTGTGTGTGTGTGTGTGTGTGTGTGTGTGTGTGTGTGTGTGTGTGTGTGTGTGTGTGTGTGAGTGTGAGGGAGCTGTCTTTTCTAACACAATGCATAGGTCGCTAGAGAGAAGAACACTAATGTCAAATCTGACAGTTCTGGTATGCAATTCAGAGACATGCTAATGTCCTGATTATGAGGTATTTCTCATTGCAGTTATATCTTTCTCTGAATTGCATTTTCTTGTCATTACACTAATTGACAACCCATACTGAGCAATTAGCATGAGTGGTGAGCATGTTTCTTATAGGTTCAAAGGTTCACAGATTAGTACTGGGCTAACTGCCCTTGTAGGCCATTTTAAGCCTAGCCAATTGCCCCACCTAAGAATCAATCCCTGCACCTCTTCTGAATTCTGAGGACTGAATAATTGCCTTCATTGTATATATAGTAATTTTTCTATGCATGTTAAGTGTTCAAATGCATTGTATTTACTAGGCTGGCCTAAAAGTTCTCCATCTGGATCATTACTCACACCATTAATAAATTTATATAAATTAATAAAATGTATATCAGTAAAATAACAAGCATTGAATGATGAATTATATACAAGCAAATAATGCATTTTTAAATATTAGCCTCAGTATATTCTCAAATTACTTTAAAAATACTTTTCTAGGGTAGAATTGGTATAAAAGAATAAAAAAAGAGTGTGAATAAATGCAACTTTAAAACGTATAAGTATTAGTAATTAAATAGAGAAAGTATATGTCAAATTTAATGCAACTTTCAGTATGAAAAATAAATGTATAAGACAAGAATATATTAACAGCATAATTGCTGTATTAATTTTTAAGGTATAGTATTAGTTTATAGTTAAACTTGATGAATTCAACTTCATTTCTAATATCTGAAGATGAGGGGTTCCTGTTAGCTGGCATAGTATTTTCTAAAGCTTTTTTCCTTCTATAACATGTATAAAAGGATTCCTATACAAAGTTATAAATACCACCTCTGGGCTCCCATCAAAAGTGGCTACTAGCCTAGTGGGAGTAACCCGGTCAACAAAAAATAGATAAATAAAATGAATAAATCATTAGTGCTACTATGTATGTTATAAAATTTTGGTTGAATTCATAAAGGTTACTGCTTGGTGTACGCTTTGTTTACATGCCACAGTATCCTTTTTTAAATTCAGAGACAACCCTAACATGGTGCTCTAGCCCAAAGACATGCAGCACCATGTCAAGCTGTTTTTGCGATGTGCTACATGCAAATGAGGTAGTGTGTGGGAGAGACATATGCTGATTAGCAATGTGCTGTTTTCCCTGGACCAGCCTTCAGGAAGACTTCTATGCACTGAGCGATTCATGAAATTGCTTGTGTGTGTAGATCAGCATGACCACCCTTACCATGTTACAGTAGTGAACATGGCCAAAGGACCATGTTTAGCCATTGCAGAGGAGGTAAGTACTGTGGATGTTCATAGTAAGGCAGGGTTGGGAGTTGTGTCAGTGACTGAGTGTATGTGAGGGGCTGCAGTTGTGTGTGACTGGGTGAGTGTGTATGTGTGTGTGTGTGTGTGTGTGTGTGTGTGTGTGTGTGTGTGTGTGTGTGTGTGTGTGTGTGTGAATATGGGTTGGGGTGACTGTCATACCTTCTCACACTCCTAGACTAATAAACATAATCTACAGTACTGGGTGGGGTGACCACTAGGCACCTGGGATAACAGTACTATGGGGCTGAAGGGATCACTAGACACCATGGAATACTACTAATGTACCATAATGGCACACAAACCAGTATTTTTTTTTTGTTTTTCTGGCAAATCATTGAGGTTAGAAGTCACTAAATAATAAAAGGTATTTGAGTTTCAAACTTCATACCTTTCAGAAAATGCGTAGTAATGCAAAGCCTGTTATTCCATCTACTTTAAAAATGTGTAAAATTAATATTTAAAACCTGTCCCTGTTTCTGGACCTTTGTTCCCTCATTATTTTTGGTTTTGCCCAGATTTCTTGCTCTAAGAAGTTGAGAGGTACAGTCAGACTCCAAATGTTATCCACTTTTTCTGAGGTCATTGCATAGCTAGGCATTTAGATGAGAAGTGGGGTGTGCTTGTTATCACCTGTGTTATGAGTTAAGCATAGACATAGTTGTACAACCGGTTAAGGTGGATAGTCATAGTACAGCCTCCCTGAAGTTCAGAATACAGCTGAGATAAGGCAGTGGTTTTATACAGCTCTTATCTGGTATGCCAAGGCTGAAACTGTTCCAACATAACATCAATGCTAACAGCATTCAAGGAGGAATCTGGAGGAATTATTTTTTTCCACAAGCACCTTTTGTGGCACTCTGTGACTACCTGAGTCCTACAATAAATTTTGAGCAAACCTTCTGCTAGGCACACAAACAAGGTTGGGGCAGGCTGTGGGACTTGACAATTGGCCAGCACTTTGGGGGGGGGGGATACCTTGGCTCATAGTGAACAGAGAATGGTACCATAGGTGTATAGGTTTTAAAAGCATTTATGAATTGTGACCTTTTTGTTTTTCTAGTTTCCTTTACAGTTTTAATTTTCTGGACATTTGAAGAAACGTAATCTTCATAACATTCTTTTCCTTAAAAAAAACAGCAGTTTCCCTGTACTTTTTAAGAGTTAGGACTTGTGGATTGTTTCACGGTTTACAGCAACTTGCTCTAGTTAGTGGTTCATTTGTTAAGACATTTGTTATGTATGATAGATACATTAATGCATAAACAGGCAGCCTCAAATCACCTAATAAATATTATGCATCTTTGCACTGAAAATCAAACAAACCCGCAGTATTTTCTGAAAGCAATGAGAATGAACATAATTAAGACTGGTCCATTAAAATTCAGACTCTAGGCAAAGTTCCTGAGTTCAAGTATGCCAAGTAAAACCTAAATAAAGTAGTAGGCATTACAAGAGCAATAATAATAATAAAAAAATACCCTAGTTACATCAAAGACTTATCGACTGTGAAATCAGGGATATTTCCTGTTTTTACTTAATCAAGCAATAAATCTGTATTTTAAGTAGTTTAACTATGCGCACATTGTTGTTTGATCAAATCTGGTCAGCTGGGTATGCTGTCTGCCTAGTAGAGCTTTACTAAAAATTAAGACTGGAATTTACGCTTTTGCATGTCTAAATTATAAATCTGGAAAGAAACATACTGTAACTGATTGTACAACTTGTTCTTTTATACCCTTGTAGGGATGGTATGATTTTGGCCGACAACACAGGGGCATTCCTAGGACAGTGTTAGGATACACAGTGAAATGCAGAAACTGATTTCTGCATGTTTTGACAACTCACAAAAAGATTTGTATACTAAGTAAAGAAAAATTAAAAGAAATGCATAAAGGGTGCAGCTTTTCTTCAGACCTGTTTTTATTCTGATTATTAAAAAAAAAAAAATAACTTGAAGCCCCCATCATACTTTATCATTTTATTTTGGTAACTTGATTAAGTAAAATACTTCTCTCATGTTACCAGGATTTACACTTCATATTTCCCAGACTGAGCTTTAAATTAACTAGAGAGTGCTATTTTCAGTGTGAGTAGTTTCATGTAGCTAGATTATGTTAGCTTTGTGGTTCATTTAAAAGAAATGCCTTCAGACAGTTGTAGAGAGCTGAAAGTGGGGCTGTGCAGGAAACACAGCAGGACATAGTATGAAATTATAATCTCACTATTGAAAAACATGGACCAGTTGGATGCCTTTACTAACTGTGTTTCTATGCTGACACAAAACTAAACTAGGTAACCACATATTCCAAACAGTAAATAGCATTACAGCATGTCAAAAGTCATTCTAACTTGAAGAACTATATTTTTGTATGAGCATAAGATTAAGGGAATAAAAAAATATGACATTAGCAAAATGGCATTATAAGATACCAACTGACCTGGAATATATATTGAGACTTTGTTTTGGACATTTAATAAATAATGCAAATAATTATAATCATTGTGCTTTGGGAATACTGATGCAAAATAAGAAAAAGCCCTGTGCGATAGCCTAGTACCTACCTATGAACCTATAAATAATTTTCTTGGGTGGCGAAAGCCAGGGAACCTTTTTAGCTAGGCATATATAGGCCCCAGGGCCAATAGCCTAGTACCTACCTATGAACCTAAGAACCTATCTAGGCAAGTGGGGCATTGTTGGGAACTGATGCTGGTGCACTGCATCAGCCTTAGCAAATTAGACCCAGAGGGAGACCATAGCAAAGGACATATCCAGGACAGATGGGATGCTACTGCTATATATTTGTCAGAAGAACTACATTGTAACATTAGGGAGATAAAGATTCTTTGTTTTAAAAGCTGATATAAAGGTATATGTAAAAATAAACTTCCAAAAATGAAAAAAACAAAAAACAAACTATAGAAATCACAAAAAAATGGCCAGAGTGCAAGCAAAACTCTTATTTAATGAAATACAGTGAAGTGCTTTTTGTTTGTAAAATAACAATCTTCATCATACTAAAACAGTGTCAAACCACAACTGAACTTCTTAAAATTAGCATTTTATAAGCCTGGCCTACACTAGAAAGGAAATGATGCCATAACAAAATTGTATTTATTTATTAAAAAAAAAAAAAAATATATATATATATATATATATATATATATATATATATATATATATATATATAAACACACATAAAATACATTAACTAAATTCCTTCATTAATAAGTAATCTAAATATATAAGCACATATATATAAAACACACATAAAATACTTTAAATTCCTTCATTAATAAATAATCTAAAGACATACATCCTAGTTGATTATTATTAATTAAAATATTTCTTGTTGTAGAAAAATATATATATAAAAAAATATATATATATATATATATATATATATATATATATATATATAAAAGTAAATATACTTATTAAATCACTATCCTAACATAGGTCAGCAATAATTAAATTGAACTCCGTTTATTGTAAGAACAGTAAAACCCATAAACTTATATCACAAAGAAAGAAAATTCTGCTTGTGGGCAGGAAGCTTGATGTCTAAACAAAGCATTTTTCATATTTTGTTTTTTAATTTCATATAGATGTTCATAAATGCGACATCTCAGCTTCCCTTCTGTTGTGCAAAATTACAAGTTGCAAGGTAAACAATGCCATTGCTATTGCAATTATATGTACCTCTGCTAGTAAGTGTTCTATTCCTAGCTTGCAAAAAAATCTCCTTTCTGTTTTTTATCCTAGGGCATTGAGAACAAAAGCCACATTGGTATGTACCAATATTCTTAACTTTAGTACCTCCAAACTCAAAGATTTGTTTCAAATTTGTATCCTTCCGATAAATAAATTTTAAAGGGTTGTGGTCAAAGGTAGGTCTGAAATTTGAACAAATCTTGACCATTCCTTGGATATCACTTCCCTAATAGGTGCTGAATCACCTGTGTAATCAAGTATATATGCTGTGGTGCCTGAATCATTGGTCAGAGTAGAATTACTCTGTCCTAAGATAGGGGCAAATCTTTGTTTCTTGAACCACTTCAGATAAGGCCCCATCAAGTAGGGATCTTGGATAGCCCCTATCTACCTACACACATTCTTACATTCATTTAAAAATTCTACATCGTCTGAAGTCATTCTACTGACCCTGACAAGTTGTCCCTTAACTAAATTTTTCTTTTGAAAGTAGGGATGTGCACTTTGGTAATGGAGATATGAATTAGAAAAGGTTTTCTTTGTATGTATACTTGAGGAAAACCCCTTAGCCTTATTTTAAGTATAATGTCCAAGTAACACTGTTCTGCATTTGCCTCAAATGTAAAATCCAAAAGTTGGTAGTACTTTTCAAGTAATCAAAAATTCTTGGAACCTTTCCATAGTGTCTGTCCAAAATATACATATATCATCCAGAAATCTCTTGTACAAGGACCAACATTGAGTAAATGGACTATTCAAAATAAATAGTTTCTCCCACCATTTCAAAACAATGTTCGCGTATGTAGGGGCACATTTAGCGCCCATGGCAACACCTTTGTTTTGTTTGAAGAATTCCCCTTGAAAGTACATGTAATTATTTTTCAAAATAATTTCCATGAATAAAAGGCAATTAGTAAAATCAAGGTGCGAAAATGTACCTTGGTCTAACATTGCCTGTTCCAACCATAGAAGGCCTGTCTCATGTGGGATAGAACCAAATAAGTCCACTATATCAAGAGTGATAAAAATAAGGTCTGATGAAAATAATTCTGTTTTAACACACCTTAAAAAATCCCAAGAATCCTTGAAGGATACAAATTTGAAACAAATCTTTGAGTTTGGAGGTACTAAAGTTAAGAATATTGGGGGGTGGGTACATACTTCTCAATGCCCTAGGATAAAAAACAGAAAGGAGATTTTTTTGCAAGCTAGGAATAGAACACTTACTAGAAGAGGTACATATAATTGCAATAGCAATGGCATTGTTTACCTTGCAACTTGTAATTTTGGAAGCTGAGATGTCGCATTTATGAACATCTATATGAAATTAAAAAACAAAATATGAAAAATGCTTTGTTTAGACATCAAGCTTCCTGCCCACAAGCACAATTTTCTTTCTTTGTGTTGGACTCTGTACCTAAGGATATAAGGGGTGGTTTATGGGTTTTTACTGTTCTTACAATAAACGGAGTTCTTGTGGATAGCGAGTTTCCTTCGTGGTGTCTAAGGCAAAATTTATTTTTGGTTACAAGTCTTTTTTATTTTGCCTGCATCTCTACTTTTTGTGGTTTATTGTTTCAGCAATAATTAAAACCAGCTTACAAATTAGGTAGGTAGGAGTTGCGATGGGGTCACCTTGTGGGACCATTTTTGCCAATTTAGTTATGGCAGGAGGGGAAAAGAAATCTGTCCTGTGAGGCAATTATGTTGATAGCATTATGTTGTATCTCCATTACTTGTACGATATATTTATCCTATGGAAAGGTGACCAACAATCTGTGGAACAATTTTTAGCATATATTAATAACACGACACAGTATTTAAAATTCACACATGCCCTTAATGAGCAAGAAATAAACTATCTGGATGTTAACCTTAGTAAGGATAGAATTAACCAAAGATTTATTGCAAAAATACACAGGAAACCAACTTACTCTAACTCTTTCCTGCATTTCACAAGCTCCCATCCTTTATCGAATAAAAAAGCAGAAGGACAATTTGTCTGTGCTGCTAAAATGGTTAGCTTGGAAGCAGATTTTATTTTTGAGTGCAGGCATCTCACAGACATGTTTATAAGTAGGGGTTATCCCGTTAGTTTATTGCATGAAGTGTACACTGAGGTTAGCCATAAAAGGAATAGTGGACATTTTTCACCAATCCTAAATCAACAGGTGAACCAGGTATATATACAAAAGGAAGATAATCGTATAGATTTTGATGCAACCTTCATTACAACATTTAACGTTCATTTTTATGAGATAAAAACAATAATTTTAAAGAACTGGCATTTAATCGAGGTTGAAGCATCTGTCATTAATGCATTTAAGGATGGTGTAAAAATAATAGCCAGGAGAGGCAAGAATTTAAAAACTCTTCTTGAAATGTGTCAAATAACAAAAAAACACCAAGTAAAAGGCATGAAAAAATGTGGAATGTGGAATTTATGCAAGTATATGTATGAGGGTAAATATGTTCAAATTAATGGTCAGAAATATAAATGATAAACTAAATTGAAATTCAGAAGGGCTGGTATATGTGGCAATGTGTAAGCACTGTCCAGCTTATTATATAGGGAAGACTACTAGAACACTAAAACAAAGAGTTAATGAGCACCTATATGCCACTAGAAAGATGAATTTAACAAATGTATTTGCAAAACACATACATGGTGAACATACATTTGAATTTTGTGGTCTCCAGCAGGTTCATGAGCAACTTGGGGGGGGGGGCATTAATGCTATATTTAGAAAGACCGGAATTAATCTGGCAACTAAAATTAGATTCTTATGTATAGCCAGGTTTGAATGACTACTGTGCAATCAATAGTATACTCAGGCTAAAAGCATTATTTAGGTGAGATTATTTGTAAGCTGGTTTTAATTATTGCTGACCTGTGTTAGGGTAGTGATTTAATAAGTATATTTACTTATATATATTTTTATATATATTTTTCTACAGAAAGAAATATTTTAATTAATAATCAACTAGGATGTCTTTAGATTATTTATTAATGAAGGAATTTAGTTAATGCATTTTATGTGTGGTTTATATATATATATATATATATATATATATGGTTCTACCTGACATAGTCGAAACCACACAACACCGACAACCACATCACCGACACCACATATTCGACAGTCCATAAACACAAACCACCACATAACCGAAATAACACGGTACACAAACACGAAACCCCATACACTGCACACACCACAATAACAATTAAAAACAAAACACATCCCCATTCCACAAACCACACACACAACACAAGCACACCACAATCCACACTAAACCCGCCCCTAACCCTAACTCACTTACCGCCTATCACTCCTAACCCTAACTCACTTAACCCACCCTATCGCTTCCCTAACCCTAACTCACTTAACCCCACCCTATCGCTCCTAACCCTAACTCACTTAACCCACCCCTATCGCCCCTAACCCTAACTCACTTAACCCCCTATCCCCACAGACCGTCAATCTCCACACTTACCTGCCGCTCCGTCCCTCACGTCCACTTCACCAGCCTTCACCCTTGCCTTTCCCCCCCATCTCGGCATTGTTGTCATCCGTCGCATCCGTCGTGTCTTCTGCTTGTGTCGATGTTCTGCCACTTCATTGCTCAGCGGTCGGTCTTTTTTTTTTTCTTCTTGGAGCTCGAATTCCCGCTGTCGGTCTTCTGCGCTGTCGACGAAGTCAGGTAGAACCATATATATATATATATGCTTATATATTTAGATTATTTATTAATGAAAAATTTAGTTAATGTATTTTATGTGTGTTTTATATATATGTGCTTATATATTTAAAAAAAAAATAAAAATTTTGTTATGACATCATTTCCTTTCTAGTGTAGGGCGGGCTTATAAAATGCTATTTAAGAAGTTCAGTTGTGGTTTAACACTGTTTTAGTTTGATGAAGTTTGTTATTTTACAAACGAAAAACACTTCACTATATTTCATTAAATAAGAGTTTTTCTTGCACTCTGGCCATTTTTTGTGGTTATGTGTCTGCTGTTTACTAGAGAAAGTGAGTGTGTGTGAAAAGAACACTGCACTTGTATGATGTTCTAGGATTACAGATAGGATGAGTTCAGTGAAAGTGAAGTGAGACCCTGGTCAAAAAAAAAAATTGTCAGTTGTGTGCAGTGTGGGATTAACATGAAGTCAGACTTAAGTCCCACTGTTGTCACTACATATTATTTTTTGGTGCTGGCTGAGAGAAAAACAAACTTTTTTGCATGTAATAAAGTTAATGAATTTTTAGGCATTCTGTTTCCACTACTCCTTTCACTTGACTGAAGGAAATTATTATAATTTTTTGTGGTATTGTTACTGCATTATCCTGACATTGTTTGCAGTTAGAGGTTGATCATAAAGAAAAGGAGCAAGAACAAGAGTGGGAAAGCAGGGCAACTCAGTGGTAAAATGTATGCCTTACAGCTCTAGCGTTTGAGGTTCAATCCTCACTTCTGATTAATTGCTGTGTAGAGTTTACATGTTCCTTTTGCTTGTGTGTTTTTTTACCCTCTGGGTGCTCCAATTTCCTCTCACCTTTCAAAAACAAGATGCTTGACTGTCTACACTAAATTGTCTTGTAAGGCATATAGACTAGTCCACTTACTCAATAAGAAAATGTCAGCTAAATGGGATTTTGTGGCAACTATCAAATAACCATTAATGAGTCAATGTTCGTTGAAACCCATTTTTTTCCCCCAGGAAAACATAGTAATTGCTTTTGTCTGAGATGGAGCTTCTTTCTAAGATCAGAGAACCTAAAATGGCCATCTGAGAGCTGATTGCATTTAGTTCACTAGCATGGGAAGGCCTTTTGTTTTTCTTTGAAGAGCACTCCATTTTTGAAGAGACTGAGGTTTAGAAATATGCTTGTGAAAACATATTTGATGAGTGATGCTCAGATAAGTGTAACAAAATAATGCACTAAGAAATTCTCAATGAAAAAGGCTATGGAAATAATCATAGGGCAATATCTGAGATAATGTCTTCAATCATTCATTGATTTATTTGTGAGAAGTGCATGTCGGCAGCAACAGGGTGGTTGCAACGGAGCATGATTTTGCTAACGCTCCTCAAATTTTATGGGACAGTATACTTCTGGTAGAGGATGTTTCTGCTTCCAGGTCATTACCTGGTAGTTTACATGCTGACAGCAATAGGGTGGTTGGCAATAACCCAATGACTACATCTGCAGAGTCATTAGACCGTTGGCTTGAGGGTGATTTACCTGCAGTTCATGAGCAGCAGGGAGGAGTTTCTAACCTGGATGGGCTTCTTTTAGAATACAAAAACAAGTTGTTGGAATATAAAAAAATTCAGCAAGACAACTTTTATTTTCGGGAGTGTCTTAAATTGCAACATATACCGAAGGGTTTACACATGTGGAAGTTCCCGAATGGGATTGTTCCACACTCGCCTTACCATCGTGATCATTTGGCTCTTTTTGACCGGCACGGCTGTGAGTTGTAGGACCTGATGTGTTAGCATAGCAGTATGGCGTTGAGGAAGCTGCAGGAGGAGATTCGTATCCTGGATGGGAAGATTTGTCATGGAGATATGTGGGAACAATGTAAACTAGCTTACGAGCATGTCTTTCAACAGGTGGAGGGGATTATTTCAGTTATTGCCAGTCAGAAAAACAAGAAGCTGGAGAGGGACAGGCGTGCTTATGAGGGTGGGTATGCCTACCCACCTCCTCCACCTGTGCAGGGGAAATGGCAGCAGGCTTTGTTGCAACAATCTAATGTTGAGGTCGATGCACCTAACAGTCATGGGGAAGAGGCCCCTTTGGACCAGCTTGGGCCAAGGTGTTCTGAGAGGATAAAAAAATCGAGTGCGACAGCATTGGAGTCCATATCCCCAGGGTGGGAATTGGAAGCAGTACGGGCAGAGGTTTGGCCAGTTCCCGAGAACGAGGAGATGAATAGAGAAACTGTCAGTAAACCAACTATTGTTTTGAACTCTAAGGACGATTTTAAAGTGTTCAATTTCACTGACTTTGATATTTCTATGTAGCATGTTGATGTGGTTTGTAAAGGTTTTAATTATGTACTTAGTGACAAAAGTGATATCAGTGAGCTTATATGTGATCTTAAGATGTACACACGCAGATTAAACCTGAAATTTATGCATAGGAATGATAATGATGTTTTTAATGACAACAATCATTGTTTGAGAATGCCTAGTACTTACAATCCTGAGCTGCATTATGCCATTAAAGTTTTCAAAAAAATGTGTGAAACTGATTTTCGACATTTTTTGGGTAACAGTGTCATTGAGACTAATATGTCAGCAGTTCAAAAGAATTGTTTGAATGAGTTAAGGCATGGAAATTTGCGGATTATGCAACCGGATACATGGGGAAGGGTGGTTATCATGTCTAAAGTTGACTATGTGCAAAAAAGAAGCTTTATTAAATGAGGTTAATATTGCATATAGTAAAATTGATAGTGACCTGTTGGATATGTTGATGCGGGATCAGACTTGACCTGGATGAGTACAACTATATGTCCACGGATTTCCCAAAAGTCCTAGGGATATTTGGTATTCCCAAGATCCATAAGGACTTGTTTAATCCTCCTCTTGGGCCAATAGTGGATTCATCCTGGTCTAAAACTAGCTATATAACTAAATACTTGGATTACAAGTTAAAGGAGAGAGTCATGGCCATCCCTCATTTATGTAAGGATTCGTAGCATTTTTTGGATAAGTGTAATGGTGTTGATGTGGTTAATCAGAATGTCACTTTTCTTACTATTGATGTGAAAGAGCTGTACAGTTGCATCCCTCAAGATATAGGCCTTGAATGGTTTTCTGAATTCTTGTTTGAGGAGTTCGGGTTACCTCAGTCTACTAACAATATGTTAACTCAACTTATGGAGCTAGTGCTCAGGAATAATTATATCTTTTTTGAGGGACACTATTTCAAGCAACTTGGGGGAGTGGCCATGGGTTCTCCACGTGGTCCACTTTTTGCCAACGTGGTGATGGCCTGGTGGGAGAAAACCTATTTGTTTACCTCTCCTTTTTTTAGTAATGTTATCTTGTATCTGAAGTATGTGGATGATTTATTCACTGCATGGAAGGGGTCTGAGGAAAGCATTGCAGAATTTATGAACTACATTAATGAAAGTACTGCATTTTTGAAATTTACATGCAATCTTGGGGTGGACGGGATTTCTTACTTGGATGTTTTCTTGGTCAAAACCAAGGATGGTTTGAAATCAAAGATTTATAGAAAACCGACATACTCGAATAGTATTTTACACTTTGACAGTAGTCATCCCATGCACGTTAAACAAGTATCATCAAGGGCAATTGGTAAGAGCAGCCCAGATGGTGTCAAATTATAGTGATTTCATTGATGAATGTGATTTCATGTGTCAAATGTTCATGGATAGAGGGTACCCCAAGTATCTAATTAATAATATTAGAAGGGAGGTGATAGACAAACGTGAGATTGGTTATTTTAAACCTATTTTGAATAACTTGGGGGAAAATGTTTTGAACATGGTGGGTCCATTTATCGATGTGGACATGACCAATTTGGTTGACCGTGAAGCTACTATCAATTCAATTAATTTGGGCATGTCTAGGAGGTCTGGAAGGAGGAATGATATAGCATGTCCACTGGTGACTACCTTTTCTAATGACAGCTGTATGATGCAAGCTATAGTTAATAAGAATTGGACTATTTTAAATAGTGATTCGGGGTTGGGATTTTTTTTGGGGTACACCCAGAATTTGTACTTAGATGAGGCAGGAACATTCAACATTTATTGGAACGAGTTAAGGACTGTAATGTACAGGGGAAAATGACAGCTTGTGGTGAACGTAGTCAGTGTAAAAATATTTTGTCAACATCCAAGGTTAAGATTGTTAACAGGGTTATTTCCATTAAGGGTAAGTTTAATTGTCACACGCTGCCCTCTGTTCACAATGTCCCGGTTTTTATGTCAGGAAAACCCAACGTAAATTGAATCAGCGTATTTACGAGCATCTATATGATGTTCGTAAGTGTGAAGAGAAAAATGCTTTATTCAGACATATTAAAATGTTTCCTAACCATGCATTTAAATTTGTAGTGTTGCAGCAGGTCAGGAGGGGGGATCGTGGTAGGCCTTGGAAGTTATGGTTAGAAGATAAGGAAATTTGGTGGCAGGTCTTTCTCAACGCCCATGTCCCCCCTTGGTTGAATGACACTATTTCCATTAGTAGTAAATTAAAGCTCAGGGTATTAGACAGATGAAATGTCTTTATTATTAGTATTATTTTTGTATGTGAATGCTGTATGTATTTAACATGTTTATGTACATTTATTATTTAACACATTTATTTAATTTATATGTGTTGTTCAAGTGCATTGGTTTATTACTAATTAGAGTGTTTTTTTTTATTAACTAATTGAAGGGGGTGGGTGTGTTATATAAGCTGAACTGTTGTATCATTGAATTGTCTGATGTAGTTTGGTCTATGTGCCTTAGAAAGCGCTAACGTTTGTATTTTTTACTGAGTCCTTTATTTATTTATTTAGTAAAATGCTTGTTCTTATACTTCTGTGAGTGGTTCATCAATTTATTTTTTACAGGTTTAGAAATATGTTTGTGAAAACATGTTTGATGAGTGATGCTCAGATAAGTGGAACAAAATAATGCACTAAGAAATTCACAATGAAAAAGGCTATGGAAATAATCAAAGGGCAATATCTGAGATAATGTCTTCAATCATTCATTGATTTATTTGTGATAAGTGGATGAGCACAGAAGCCAAGAAGTTATTTTCATTTTTAGGTTAAGAGGTGACGAAAGCCAAGAAATAAAACTTTGTTAGCATGATAGGTAGTTGATAAACAGGAAACAATAGGTATACAAACAACAGTAAAAAAGGTGTTAAATACCATAGTCTATGGGATTAAAGTAATTATTTCTTGTCTGTTTGTTACTCATCTGCATAGGCTAATTCTAATGAACCCTCACCAGACTTGGCACAGGCAGAATCCAGATAACGACATGCATATATAACAACAGTGGAATAAATGTCTACTTTGTTTTGTAATATTTCCGGCATCCAGACCTCTGCTTTGTGTCCTACTCTCTCCCTCTCTGTCTTGCACAAGAGAAACTATGTTTTTTGTAAATGCAGAAGGGTCAGAGATTTTTTGTGTGTTCCTATCTTTCCATTTTGCACATGCCTTGGTAAGAGGTCAAGGAGTTATAGTGCAACTGATGTAGTAAGTGGCCATGCCGTACTCATGCAACTCACATAGCCTCTCAGACAGCCCTACCCTCATTGAAAGTGCCTCATCAAGTCCCAGACCTCTGTCTGGGAAGTCAGTGGGGAGACACATGCCTTGAGACATGGCCTTTACTCACCTCCTGTAGGAGATGTGAAAAGGTAAATGTCTCATCATTCTTTTCCATTCCAACCTGTCCTTCACTGCCTGGATCACAAACCAAAGAGGTCATGAACCAAACCCTGACTGGCCATGCTGGTGGATGGCCTGCCTCTTTGTGAGCTGTCTGGCTAATGCAAATGTTTACTTACAAACGTAATGTCATTTTAAGTACAAAACTGATCACACCAAGTAGTGCTAATTGTATAACCAATGAGTTTTCACATAATTTACTACCAGTCCAGCACATTCTTAGTCATACACATTGGCTGCAAATTATCAACTTAGATGTCCAAGAAGAAACACTACACTTAGCTCAGTATGTAGTGTCAGCCAAATGAGAGTAGTTGCATTGTGGGATAGCTTGTAGTCCTATATTTGTACTTCACCGTGGCAAAAGATATGCACTTTGTGAAAAAAGAATGGTATACCTTATACTTTTTATGACTCTTGGGGATTTTAAGTGGAATTCTGAATCCCAAAGGGAATATATTCCTGTGCTTAAGCACCTGCTACAGAATTGCAACAAACAAGGAAGCAGTTGGTTAGAGTCAGTAAAAAAAGCAGGTATGGGCAGTGAAATGGTAAAAGGGGTGAGATCTGTGAAAAAAAAGAAAGAAAGTAAGTTATGGAGGAGTCTAGAAAGAAAATATAGCTTGAAACATTAGGAAAATTAAGCAGATATCATCAAGGATATAGTTACAAGCAGATTTAGGGAGATGAAGGCAGAAGTTTCGCATGGCATACTTATCCAGCTGCAGTATTATTAAAGGTAGTTATGTTCCTGAGGTTACTATAGAAACTCCTCTGTATGAACCAGATTTTATTAGCCATACCTCTGTACAAACATACCAAACAAACATATGCTAAAGCAGAAATCTACAAGCTAAGCAGCACCAATACCTTCACAAATAGATTGTGTACCATCTACTTCCACTTAATCCAGGACTACAAATAGAAATACACTGGTAGTTGGTGCCTCCATTGTCGGGTACACTGGCTCCATACTTATAAAGCTGGACAAGGACAGGATGACAGTAGTGTCACCAGCACTAAAATCTGCTATGTTAGAAGGGCTCCTCAGTCTCTCATGTTGGCAAAAAGGCCACAGAAGCAGTGAATAGCGATTGTAATGACTTGGCACACTTACTCATGAGGAGCTTGCAGAGAGAAATAGTGACTCTTACACTGTAAGTGCTAAATGCATGTATGACTCTGATCCTAGGTGGAATCCTACCTTCCCCCAGAATCATAAGTAAATACAAAGATAAGATAATTGGTTTCTACAATTGGTTAAGTAGTTGGTTTCCAGTATGTGTCAATTTTGGATGTGATGGTAGACAGTTCGACTTGCCTCACAAAAGACAGCCTGCACCTTTCTTTTCATGGCTTCTACCTACTGGTCAAAGCCCTTGCTTGCCCCCCTTAGTCCCTTTTTTAAGCAGAGTCCAGCTACTGAACAGTCTGACATAGCAGATACAATGAAAGCAAATTACAGTTGGAACTATATCAATGTGGTTGTTCTCAGTGTCAGACGTCTTAATAACCGATTACCTCATCTTGTGGCTCTCCTACAACATGACCAGATCTATGTGTGCTTCATAACTGAGACTTGGTTTCATTGTAAAAACAGTACTCAGTCCTTCCCTGTGTTTATCACTTACTATGCATTCACACCTGAGGGAAACTGCATTGACGTTTCCATACATGGCAGGAACCATATCACTTCTTGGTAGATTCCCTGACACTTAAACTAAACACATTGAAATCCAACTTACACTAAACAAAACAAATTTCTAATTTATAGCTTAGTATTGGATGCCCTCAATGTCCCCAGATAACCATAAGAGATTCCTAAATGTATTGTCTTGAAATATCCCTAATGAAAAATACTTTTATGATAGATTATTTCAAGTATGCATTGGTAAACTGGTACACCTGTAACTCAAAAGTTGTGTATGCCTGATGATTACTAGCCTTGATAAACGACAATTCCCTTGATCAAACAGTAAACCAGATCACTAGGGGGGTAAAACACTGCAGACCTTGTCCTTACTAACACAACAGCCCTGACATGTAACTCATCCCTGGTTAAATCCAACCACAAACTAGTGACATTCCCTTTTAAAGTCTATAACATTCCCAAGTGAACAAATCTGAATTTAATGACATAATGGACAAACCTACTCAGATTCTATGATAAGCTCTGAAAGCAACCTCAACTGTTACTTACACAATGGAGATTACTCCTTTCCTAAAAAGTGTTAGTCTGTGCTAGAATCACATGTAATAGGAAATTTAAAAACAACCCACACTGGCAATCCACCAGTATAGATAGACTCTATAACAATAGAAAAACAGTTCTAAAGTCCTTTAACAAATCTAAATCTAACTACATTTAAGAGTCTATCAAAAAGATCAGAAAGGAACATTTGATACAATCATCTATATTGGTATTATAAAAGCTCTAAAATGATACTGTAGTCAAGAATGTCGGCGTCTTGTTTGCCACTTCACTCTCCTTTGACCACTATATAATATCAGTAGTCAGGAATCCTTCTGCTTAGCACAACTGATATCTAAAAGTATCTCATGGAGTTTGAAAGAAGTTATCAGCCCGCTCTACTTTGCTCTAATTAGACCAATTATGAAGTACAATGTTCCCTTTGGTAAGTGCCTGTCAGGACATATCACACAGCTAAAAAGGCCCTAGTGGTTGCTAACTAAAAATATTACTGGTCTAAAGACCCTTGGTTAACAAAACAGGCTTGAAGCTCTGTATCTTTAATTGGTCTCATTGACTGCTACATGGAGGTCTGGGTCTTGCATTTTGTGCCATTAAGGACCCTAACTAAAGATTTGGATCAATCAGTGGGTCTACTTCACTCCACAGAATTTTCACATAACTGAAAATCAAAAGAACCGGATGAGAAGAGCAAAATCATACAACACAGAACCTTTACATAGAACAAACACCAGATGCTCCAAGTCAATACAAAAATCTACCTTTTGTTACATTACCCACACTCCCTGCAAATTATATATACCAACTCTGAGATCTCACTACAGTAAGGAAAAGGGTACATTTCCCAAGCCTCACTGTACCACAATTTCCATTCAGAAGCTTTGAGTGATGTGTGACATGTGCAGTTGGTGTTGTGTGATTTCGCTCTTCTCATCTCGATCTTTTGATTTTCGGTTATCTGAAAACTCAGTAGAGTGAAGTAGCCCCCATCAGCATATAAATAAAACGCATTGGAGGGACACATTTGTAACCTAACATTTATCACATATCTTGAATAAATTTTCTATACCCAGTGACACTCTTGAGTCCTTAAAGATGAATGTTGACAGTTCAAGAGGAAGCCTCAAATTTATCACTGGCCTTACTTGCTTTTTCCCTTCCAGAAGTGGAATGTGCATCATAAGTGCGCACTTCTCAACTCTCCAGGTTTTTGCCTCATATATTTGGTCTGTTTGTCATAAAATTTGTGGTTTTCTAACAAATAACTGATGATCGAAGTTACTAAATAATGACATATATTTCAGTTTCAGACTTCATGTCCTTCAAAAAAATGCATGCTATATACAAATCCTGTTATTCTAGCAAATTTCTAGGTTTATAAGAGCAAGGTTTAAAATCTGTCCCTATTTTTGTCTCCCATTATATTAAGCATTGACCAGATTTCTTATGCTAAGAGGTTGAGAGGTATGTGTGGGTAGATATTGGTAAGGTGCAAATGGCATTGTGACTTGCTTGCCATATGGTCCTATAAAGTAAAAAAAAATAATAAAAATGTAGTATGAAGTGTCATTATTTATATAAAACCCAACATTTAGAAGTTGAATGAAAAGGAAATATTGCATACGTGTGTGGTACTAGATATACCCAAGGGAAAAATTGTTTCAGTATTGCTTCTAAAACTGTTTGTGATTTTACTATCATAAATGAAGATTTTGGAGTTCTGCTGTGGTGACCCCTAACAGGGAAAAGCCAAAAGACAACAACAACAGCTGAAGATTTTGTCACTATGTCACAAGGTACACTGCTTAAAACTGGTCAACTGTAATTTATTTATAATATTTTTCTGTATCATGTCTGTCTGAAATTTTGATAGCTGATTTTCTGAAGCTGGAAAGTGACAGATGAAATGTGCATGTCTGCAAGTGTGTTTATGCGTGTAGCTCACAACACAACAGCCAGGGACAAAGCCAAAAAATAATCCGGGGCAAACGCCCAGAAT
The DNA here is from genome assembly GCF_019279795.1 of Protopterus annectens. Classification (NCBI taxonomy): domain Eukaryota; kingdom Metazoa; phylum Chordata; order Ceratodontiformes; family Protopteridae; genus Protopterus; species Protopterus annectens. Next base: position 1,162,991,794 of record NC_056729.1, on the reverse strand, counting down.
CAGGGGCATTATTAACATATTACTCTAATTCACTTAAAAGGGTTAATTGAACAGTAGGTTTTGCATCAACATGCATTTTATGAACAATAAGGATGAAACTCTAATGTCTGGCTTTATTGACTCAGTCCTCAGTGATTTATCATTAACTCAACCATTTTATGAAGGACAGGAAAAATATGAAGCAAATTCAAGGACAGCTAACAGCTACATTATGGGGTTGAGTCACATCAGCTCATGAAAATGTGCAAAACTTTTACTTGGGGTGGTCAAATTTGGAGATTTAGTGCAATACCATAATTTCTGTCAGTACTTAGGACTGAATGTTTTATTTGTCTTTTATGCTAAGGGATGCATTTTCTATCAACTATCATACAAGTTTACACAAAACATAACTCACACTTGAGTATCCGTCATACAATCAAAAAAAATGTATTTGGATCCATTCACAGGTTCATAGGTATTTACTAGACTATTGGTCCTAGGGCCTATATAAGCCTAGCCAAAAATGTACCCTGGTTTTCGCCACCAAAAAATAAATTTCCAATATTCCAAGAATAACGACAAAAAAGCAGGATCCAACACTGCTTATTGCAGAGCCACAGCTCTCTTCCACTATGCACTCATTGCTGTATTGCAGATGTAATGTGGTCCTCTAATTATCTTTCATACTGAGGCTGTTTTAAATCTGAGTTAGTGTTTGGGAATTAGTATGTTCTTGTTTAGATTATAAAGTCTGTTTCTAGCATACAGCAATTAACTGTTTCTATTCTTTTTTTTATTATAACTATATGTTCCAAAAGTAGTAGCAGATATACCCTTTGATCACTATTATGGTGATCCCCAAATGTATTGCAAGTGGGCTTTTTTTTTTTTTTTTTTTAATATTCCTGCAAATGCTCCCAACAACTTTTTTTAGCACGCGTATTTTCCTCCCCTATATAAACCATGGACATCTCTAAATAATATATTACTACTTCCTGTATTAAAAAAAAAAATAAAAGGAAAAAATAAACTCTTCCCATTTAATACATCAAATGTTTCACATACATACTGACAAGATATACATTTGCCACATGAAATAAGTTTATTGTTATTTTCTGAGAGAAGGCCAGCAGGTGGAGCCCTTTCTCATTTCAAAGAAAGCCTGCACTTGAAAGAAAACTTCCAGCTGGAAGTAGCGGGATCCCTGAAAAGCAACTGGAAGTTTTCTTTCAAGTGAACTTGGCAAGAGGACTCAGATCTTATGAAACAAGGCTAGCAATTCCTGAAGTCGCTGTGTCATATTCTGTTCTGACATAATCTGTAAGGATTAAAGGAATAAACTATTAATTATTTTTGCATTTATGTTGCCTGAGGACTTTTGGGGGGGGCTGTGTCTTACTTGGGCAACTTCACATCATTATTTTTGTAATTACTCGGTCTGGTGTTGATGAGATTAGTGCTTACCATCAGGATCATCCTCCCTCTTTTTCCTTATTTATCACCTGATCAGAGTGCTGCATCAACTGTCGTCCATTTTTTTCAGCAGTCATTCATGACTGTCACAGTTTTTTTTCTCACTAAGTTGGCTTCAGCTCTGATGTCCTCATTTATTCCTCTGTCCTGCAGTGTGCATCCTACCACCCATCTCAGGCACTTAATAAACATCACCTCGGGCTTCCTCAATGGCTCTGCCTTCACTGGCCAGGTTTCTGTGCCATGCAGAGGCACTGACCACACCATTTTGCACACCTTATTTTTCATCTTCTTTGGTATTCTTCTGTTCTACATTTTGAGACCGTTGGCTGCTGCTTCTCTGAATTTAGAGTTACCCTCCTCATTCAAATTTCCCTTCTCCTCAACAAGACCTCCCATGCACCTATAGCTATTAACCTGATTCAATATTTCCCTTTGATCTCAGTTTTCCGCTACTTCTGATTTCCCCCATTAGCTGCCATGACCACTGTCTTGTCTGTACTCAGTTTCATCCCATGTGCCTTCAGTTATGTATTCCAATTTCCTATCATTTCCTGAAGCTCCTGTTCAGAGTCTGTTTGTAGTGCAACCTCATTTTCATATAGCAGCTTAGATTATTTGTCCCTACCAACCTCTCTGATGGTGTAGTCCTTCACCAGTATGAACAGAAGTGGGCTCAGAGCTGAAACTTGATATGTACCTACTCCCAATGGGAACCCATCTATAAGTCTGAACACTGTTTACATTTCTGTTATGTTCTTGTACACAGCCTGCACTAATGTTATCAATGTTTTCAAGACTTTAGCTATCACAGTCAGTTTTAGGGCCTCTAGGACTAAAAATGCTCAGCTGGACTCTTTTATGATTTCCACTTCTTTTCCACTGTCTGTCTCACTGTGAACATTTGGTTAGTTGGTCTGTATCTTGATCTGAATTTAACTGCTCATCTCCTGCCTTTCTTTCTTACTACTATGCGTGTTTATCAATTATCCTGTCTAACCATACTATGACAAATACCTTCAGGATGAATTTTAACTTACCCAAGATCAAACTAATGTCTGTTGTGACTTCATCTGAGCCTGCCACTTTCCCTGACTTTATTTTCTTTAGTGCAATTCATGCTTCTATGGAGTGGTACCTCTTCCTCTTTTACTTTCATTGCAGGCTATGCCTGTAGCAATATAGCTTTGGTGAGTTTTCTTCATTCAGAAGCTTTTTCCAAGTACCATGTGACCTTAATGACCTCTGGACTAGTGAGAAGATTGCTACTGGTATCCCCTATGAATGACTCATGACTTTCTTCTTTGTCGTTCTGTCACTGTCTTACAATCTGATAGAGCTTCTTTGTGCCATCTACTGAGACACTTTCTAGAAGATGGCAGATCTTCTCTGATGCCTTGACAATTGCCACTGCAACTGCTGTCTTTGCCTCTTTGTAAGCCAACCAGTAGTCCTTCTTAGCCTGCTCCATTCTTTATGTCTCCCATTTCTTCCTACAGTCTTTCTTTTGATAACTTCCTGGACTTTTGTATTCCACCACCAGCTTTCCTTATGCACCTTATATCTGCTCCTGGCTTGACCACAGATCCATTCTATTGTTTTTGCACTTGCTGTTTTGATATGCTTCCATTCTTCTTCCTCTTCTTCCTGATGTGTTAGAGCCGTGGTTATGTCCCTGAACTCCTGTACTTGCACTCCAATTAACTGTCAGGTTTTCAGCCTTTGTTGATCACAGAGCCTTTACCAACCACTGCTTGCCACTGAATCTGGCCACCAGTGATTTATGCTGGAGCGGACCACTTCACTAGGGATGACTTTGTAAGCTCTGACTCAATCCCAGTGTCCCATTCTAAGTTGCATGCTAGCCAGTCTTATATGCAATCTTGACTCCTTCTCTTGGTGAGTCATATAATGGCCACCATTAAATCATTTCCCAGATAAAAGTCAATGACTTTTCTTTCATTATTTTTGTTGACCCCACAGCATGGACCTGGACAATGCACATATCATATTTTGCCTGTCCTGAAATGAGCATTTAGTTTTTTTTTTTTTTTTTTTGTGAGGATTAAAGCCAAAAGATCCCTATAGGTATATCCCCAAGAGAGAAGGCCGGCTATTTCTGAAAGGTCATTCCTTTAATCAGAAGTTACCAGTGACTCTTACACAAGAATTTGTTTAACTAAATAACAGAATACCAGAAGTGTAGCTGGTTCAATTAGTGATTACAGTTAGATCTATGCTCCCCAACACAGCATAAAAAAAAAAAAGAATGTTCCTTCTACTGGCACGCCAAACAAGCCAAGTAGCCAATTTCATGACACCCCCCAGCCCCAGCCATTTAGGTCCCATTTCTGTGTCCTGCTCCAACCCTCCGTTAACATAAATATATATATATTTTACATTTCTTGTTTTAAACTGTAGCAAACTGTTTGCTACAATGTAGCAAGCAGTTGCTACAGTTTAGACCACACACAGCGCTCAGGTTTGACCGCAAATGCAATACCGGCTTTTAAAAGCTAGTATTACATTAAAGAACAATTGGGACCAGCTGATCGTGCCCCGCCCAACACTTTCCTCCTGGAACAGTTGCCCCTCTTGCCCCATCCTAGCTACACTACTGTGAAATACAGCTGTGTGGGAAGAATGAAAATTTTCAAAGAGCCCTCTAACATACAGGCTAGGAGCTCCAGAAATGGCTTTTTAAGTTAAAAAGGAAACTGGTTCTTAATTATACATTAAGCAATGATTCTTGCCTTCTGACATGTCAAGATGTCAGTGATTGTCACATTATTAAGACAGAGAGGAAGGACTCAATGAGTTGTGGTTTTCAGAGACCATACAAAATATGATTGTATAATAAATAAGAATGGTAAACATCTCCATTCGATTTCAACCCATGCACTGCAGTTAAATCTAGGGATGAGAAACTTTTGTAAAAAACAAGTCATGACTAGAGTAGGTATCTGTGTATAAGAAATCTTGTAAGAGCTTCACCCATAGCCCCGTGCTTGACATCTGAAGTGTCATTTCCCTGAAAAAACTGTTGTTTTTTTTGCACTTTTGTTTCCATATCACCAATGTTTAGTTTATATAGTCAGCATTAGCTACATAGAACCAAAAATGGTAGGAGGCAAGAGATTACCTGTAGATGTGTAGGCCCCAAAGATGCTATAACATTACCTTAAAAGAAAAAAAATACTTGTTTTGTGACTGTATAATAGCATTTGAAAACAGCACACATAGTTTAGACTACATAGCAAACACCAGTGAAATAAAAAAACAGTAAAATAAACCTTTTTTTTAACTGAGTACAAGTAAACAATTACAACTCACACTCAAGTTACTTACAATTACTTTACACTTTAATGACAGCTTCTTATTGTTACAAAACCTTACTGTCTCATACTAGTTGAGTTAGTCAAATAACTTTCTCAGATTCACAGCCATTTAACCTCCTGGACTTTTAAAACAAATGCCTTAGCAACTCTTATACTTGTAGTTTCTAGTCAGATCCACATTTATTAATGCCATAATGATCCTTTCCATAGCCTTACTGATGAGGCTGGTCAGACTTATTGGTTTATAATTTCCCTGAGTCTATTGACGCCCCACCTTTGTGCAAGGGATGACAGTGGGGGTGACAGCTGCTGTCCTCCATTCATTCAGCACAAAGCTGTTTGGAGGCTGGCATTGACTAGCCTCTGTAGGGGGTCTGATCGCTCTTTTTTCAGGCTGGCCCACATAAACTCTGTTCTTGGCCTTGGATAGTGACTTGAGGACTTGTTCATGGGAGATTTGGGGAGAGGGCAGTGTAGATGTGAGTATGATATCTGTGAATGTAGGTGAGGAGAGCTAGTGGAGATAGTGCTACATTTATCCAGTAGTAGATTGACCAAGTCCTCTGGGTCTGAGTAAGTGATATCATTTACTGTTAGCGCTGTACATTCTGGGCATTGTTTCTAAGGTTTCTAATGTGTCTGGGTAGAAAGTATTACTTCATATCTGGATTTGCTGATTTGATCATTGTCTAGAGTTCACTGATAACTTTACCAAGAGCTTTTTTTTTGCATCTTGAAATTTAAATTCATTTTTATGTGCATTTCTTACATAGCCTGTTTGTATTTTGGTTCTGCTACAGGGAGAGATTATTTTTGAATTTGGCATTGCATTTACTTCAGTGAAGAAAAGATATATATGTGCAGCTATTCGTGTCTGCTTAGAATTAGGCAGCAAAGTATTCTGCGTAATCAGTGGGGTTATCTGATTTGAAGGGGATGTTAAATTTAGCCAGGCCATCACTCATTTTCAATAGATTAGCTTTGGCATAATCTCTGAATATTGAGGTATTGGAGGATGCTTGCAGCTTCTGCCTTAAGATGAATGTGAGTGTGACTTATTTGTGGTCCAAGCTGACTAGGAAGTTACAACTGGTAAGGAGCATAGGTGTCCCATATAGGTGAGGACCATGCTGTGGTGGGACTAACTGGTCCAGAGAGTTTGTATTAATGAAGTCCTTAATCTCTGGGCATGCATGTTAGAGGACGTATACATTTCCCAGTTAAGGGAGGGGTGGTTGAAGTTCTCTAGGAGACTGGTGTTTGGCTTAATATATATGGACCCCATACTAGTAATGTAGGACTTACAGGCTGATGGAGACATAGAGGGTGTCCTATAGTGAGCCATAATGTGATAAGGGGTCTTGTTTTTGGTAGGTTGGATGTGGAGGAGTTCCAGAAGGTTATGTTGTCTATCTAGTCTGGAGTTGAAGTGTTCTTAACAAATATGTTGACACCACCATCTTTAGTGTCTTCACCTAGTGCTGTGGCCCAGAATGGGTGGTAGGCATTGAAATCATGCACTGATGGGGTGCTCTCAGTGGTCTTGAACCAGGTCTCTGTAATGATGCATATCTTGATGATTTCCAGGGTAAGGAGTGCTTCTAGAGAGTGGAGTTATGTTGTAAGACTCCTAGCATGAGCAGCAACACATTTATGTTATCTGGATTCTGTTTTGTTATGTTGGAACCTTTTGAGGACAGATAGTGCCTAAAAAGGCAGTGTCTGAAGTTGTATTTAGTTTACAAAGACCCACCTTATACATGTACGATTTAATTCACAACAGAGTAGCCTTTTGATAGGTATGTAGTTCAGATTACTGTAGTCAGGTGTATTTCGGAATTTGTCTAGAAGGATGCCATAGCATCAATTTTATTGCTTAATTGCTGTCTATTTTATAATTACTAATGGTTTATAATGTAACTGGTTATTTATAACCCAGGCTGTGTCTGAAATGAGTCCTCTGGGATCAGTCCATTACCCTACTTGACAAACTTCATAACATATTAATACTCATAGGTATGCTGCAAGGTTAAAATAGTGTGCAGACTGTGCATGATCAGAATATTTCAGTTGTGAGTAGTGCTAATATGAACTAATGCAAAAGCTTCCATCTCCTTTACTTCAGTATGTACCTTTTTGCGTACATAAGTAGTGAGTCATTAGGATTGCTAGGCAAGCAAGCATAAGCCTATTCCCCCTGCCAGATAAACAATTAAATCCACACCAAACAATCTGTGATATATTTGGTATTATGTCCATTAATTTGAAGCAACTGCAAAACACTGATATTATTAGCTGACTATAACACTTTGCCAGCATCAGAACTAATAAAGTGAGTTGCCTATAGTTGATAGCAAATGTTCTGGTCTCTTGCTCTTGGGCTATTTGTTGCAACCTTGTTTTTCCTTCACAGTAATCCTCTCTGTGATTCTGACTGCCAGATTGCTCTGAATCTGTTTTGCATTATGTCATTTGTCATAATGAAAAGTCTGAGCCCCCTGACTCATTTCAGAGTTGCACAATAGCCCATGTAAATTATCCATTAGCTCTGATTAGAAGATCCGGTACCTAGTGAGTCAGTGTCTTGTTTCCCGTAAACCAAAGTTAGGAAGGGTGAAATTCTGCACTGAGTCAGACTTAGTTTACTGAAACCTTGTGCCTACATCTCATATGACATGAAAAGATGGGGTCATGTCTGTCTTCTCTGTTACCCTTTTGTTGAAGTTTTGACAGTTAAAGGTAACACAACTGAGTAGAGACATGATATAATTGATTTTATCCTTTGTGAGTTTACTAATACTTGTATTAATATTATGTATATATGTTTATTAACTGTGTAAAGATTTACGAAGAACCTGAGACGAGACTGCTGAAAAGATAAGAACCATGAGTTACATGTACATATTCAGAAGCAGTGTTTATTTTATCTACATTTTGAAAATGAATTCAGTTTCATTTTCACTTTGGTTTTTGCAAATTTTAGAACCCATACATAGAAATATGGCTTACAGATGGGCTCCAAAAAACTGAAAAGGTACTTGTTGCAATCCTGACAACTTTTACTTCAGTGAGCGAGCCATGAAGTTCTTCTGTAAGGCAGACTAATTACAGAAGAAACTCTCAACATTTAAGAGGCAACATTCTTTCACAAAAATTAATTCAGGTGGAAAAAAAAAAAAAAAAAGAGTTCAAATGCGAAAAAATATTAAGTCTGGAAAGAGCCCAGGAGTTAGCCTACAGATGCTAGCTTTAGAAAAGTTTTTTTTTTTGCCCGTGTCACAACATCATTGCATCATTGCGTATTCCACTTTCGAGACACTGGAAGAACTGCCACCATCATTTTTGGGATAATGACATCATATTTACTTGATCTTTGATACATCCCATTAGCAGATTACTGAAAGGAAAGAGCATGATGTCTGCCAATGTGACCACACACTAAGGAGCGATCTCACTAGGAGTGTGGCCAAGGAAAAGGTGGTACATGTCAATGGATACTGCTGGGAGGAGAAGAAGGTGATTAGGAAGGTAATGCATCACAGAAGATGGTCAGAAAAAAAAACAGTAGAAAATGAAAGTTTGAATTGATATTCTTTCAGTCATGTCATTGACCTTAGTAATGATTCTTACAAGTATACTACCTTTTCCAACTGTTTTTTACAAAAAAAGTGACAGGGTATGATAACAGTGTCTTATGACAGCACGACATGTTGTATTCTGTTATGCATCTACCTGCTCTGTACTGAATGCCGATCAGTTCTCATGGAGTTGCAGGCCATATTGAATGAACATATCTAGTCATACCCACTAAACTACAGGCCTTGGTCTCTGTGCTTGCTTTCTCCTGCCCACTGATTTATATACATGGCACTATCTGTACATGCTCAGTCTTGCTCATAGGTTTACAAGTTATTCATTATTTACACTGATCCTCATAGCCCCAACTGACACAAGAAGGAAATAAATAAATAAATAAAGAAAGAAAGAAAGAAAGAAAGAAAGAAAGAAAGAACGAAGAACAAGTTTCAGCCAAGCAGGGGAGAGCAAAAGTAGGTACACAATTTCATGAAGGAGTTCTAGTATAACAGAAGCTGTTTCATAAGAATACAAGTATTGTAATGGAGAACATGAAGTAAGTAACATTTGCTTGGAAGAGTATTTGTAAAAGACAAATATGTGGTTGACAGCTGTCAGTCTTGGTTGCAGAAGGCATGAGTGTAGAGCAGGATAAAGAAAGAGGTATAGGGAATAAGGAATGAAGATAAGACTGGGGCAGCTAGAGGGGTGGTGAATGAGGCATGGAGTTAGACTGGCAAGGAATGACTGCTCAGATTACAATGGAGTGGATCACAAAAGTCAAAAATAATCTGTTAGACAAGTATAACTAAAAAATTCTTATTGTTATTTATGATATTTTGCCAGATGGAAGTACTGGCATTTGATTGTTTTTGTTAAGTGATCCTTAAGCATTTTTCTAAAGTTGAGATAGTTATGTTATCTTTGTACATGTTCAGTAATACCTTCTTCAGAGAACCTACACATGCTCAGTCTTGATCACTGATTTATTTACACACTTTACATTATTTGTACATCTTCAATAATGCTTACTTCCCTCACAGTATCTACATATACTTAGTCATGCAAACTGATTCACATACGTCATAGTATACCTGTACCAACTTGTTCACTGAACTACATACTGTAGAGCCTTCATGTGCTCGATAATGTTCACCATTCAGAACTGGAGGTGTGTATAGCATGATGGAGATATCACTTTCTTTTCAGATACTTGCATGTAACTTTTGAAAAAAATATATTTTAATAGATGTTACTTTCATTATGTGTATACTATGAAAGTATATTGCAGAGCATATGATTTAATGTCTTTTATGGTCTTTTATGGTGACAATGGATATTAGTGCATGACATTTGTTTTATAGTAGTGTATTTTTTTCCTTCCTACTTTTATTTATTGATTGGTTTAATTATTTGGAGCAAAGCTCTCTCCAGCCAAGATTGTGCTAGACAGTCAAGAGGAGAAGGTTAACACCTGCACTACACCTCAAGCAACACATAGCCCTTCAAAACAGTGGCACAGGAAAATAATTTTCTTGGGTGGCAAAGCCAAGGGTACCTTTTGCCTTTGTACCTGTATAGGCCCTAGGGCCGATAGCCTAGTACCTACCTATGAACCCACACCATCAACACTCACACATAGCAATACTAAACCCACATATGCGGAGGCCCTTAACATTAACCTGCCCAAGCAACAAGGATCTCCGAAGCTGAAACGCAAACAAACACCAGTCACAGCCAAAGTGACACAACAACACCAGTGTGCCACCTATCAACAGCCCCTAAGGCAAAACAATGTACCCAGCACTTTAGTCATAGGTGACTCTATAGTCAGGCACACTGATGTCCCACTCACCAGGCTGAACAAGGAGAAAATTACAGTCAGCTGCCTGTCGGGTGCCAGGATCTGCCACATAACGCATGCACTCAAGTCACTCCACAACAAGTACAAATACGACTCTGTCATTGTCCATGTTGGAGTGAATGACTTGAGAAGTACCTCCCTGGACTACATGAAAAGAGACATGGAAGAGTTTTCAGATCATGTGGCCCAGGCAACTATGACCCTAGCCTTGAGTAGCATCCTGCCTTCGCCCAGAATGATACCACAATATAAGGGCAAAATGATTGACTTCAACAATTGGCTAAGCTTCTGGTGTCATTCAAAGGGGATCCAGTATCTATCTGCCTGGGATGACATGATCGATAGACCACGATGCTTTGCCAGAGATGGCCTGCACCTGTCGCCTCTGGGATTCAGGTTACTGGCTAAGGCTCTTGCCACCCCTATAGTGCCTTTTTTAGGCAAAGTTCAAAGGACAAAACCACCACTGTAACATGTGCAAGCATGCAAAATCTGAAGATAATGCTACTCAATGCTAGAAGTCTAAACCTCAAAATGTACTCTCTCGAGGCATTCCAAAAAATGGAGAACATCGATATCTGTGCAGTAACTGAGACCTGGTTCAAGGCTTCAGAGAGCACCCCTGCAATACCAGGCTACAACTCTTACCACACTTTTCGGCCACCAAACCAGGATCAAAACACTAAAGGTGGAGGAGTATCCATATTCACCAAGGATATTCACACCACCAGGCTAGTTGCCCAAAACAATGCATCTGAAATTCTCCAGGTGCAACTAACACTAGGTAAGACTGTAGTCCCCCACCATGCCCCAAGATTCTCACTACACCTTTCTAAACATACTGGAAAATATTAAGATGCAACCAAACACCCTAATACTGGGTGACTTTAACTACCCTGCCATTAACTGGGAAAACTACTCATGTATCAACACCTTTGCCCAATGGTTCTTGGAATTCATAAATTCCAACACCCTGGATCAACTAATCCATTGTCCCACCAGGGGCTCCAATATCCAAGAGCTGGTCATTACCAACATGGGAAATCGATGCTCCACACCTATGGTCACACCCTGGTTGGTCAGGTCAGACCATAAGCTAATCACCCTTAAAATCCACATCCCACCCCCACCCCCCAGTAAGGAAACCTCCATAAAAAACTTCTCCAAAGCCAACTGCATGCTACTCAAGTCAGAAGTGACAAACTTCATGACACCCATGCAGATGGGAACTGAAAGTACAACTGATGAGTCCTACACTAAGGCACTGTACGAGCACATCCAGTCATGCATGAATCGTTCATAGGTTCATAGGTTCATAGGTTCATACTAGGCTATCTGCCCTGGAGCATTTATAAGCCTAGCCCAAGTGTGTTTGGCTTTCGCCATCCTTTGATTTGAGTTTGCTGTGCCCTTTTTAAGGTTAGTTTACTGTGCCTCTGTCTAGTAGTGACACAGAAGTAATCCCCGGGGTAAACCTATGATCTCCCATCCACTCATCAAGATTCCTCTTGAAGAGAGTCAGCTAACATGGACTGGGATTCTATTCCAGAGCGAAGGAAGCCTCTGGGTTATGAATCTGTCCCTCCAGCATGTTCTATTTATTTCAGTGCTGAGATTCAAGTCCCTCAAGTGCGTGGTTCTAAGGGATTTAGATTTTCTGAGGTGGAGCATGTCCATTAATTCTGGGTTGGACATAGCTTTGTATGTCAGGCATAGATTGCCTCGAAGTAGGTGGTATGCAACTGAGCAGAGCTGGAGTTTTTTTTAACTGGGCAGCATATGGGATCTGTTTGAGTCCCTTGATCCTCTTTGTGAGGTACTTTTGGGGTCTTTCTAGTTGCTGCAGGTGTCGGGTAAGGTACAACCCAAAAGGGGCATTGTATTCTATGATGGGCCTGATGAGGGATGAATAAAGGGGCACTATTACCTCACTTGATCTAGATGTGAATCCTTTCGTGATAAGGTGGGCTATGTAGAAGGTCTTTCTAACCACTTTGACAACGTGGTTGTCAAAGGAGAGATTGCTGTCAACTTGGGTCCCCAGGTCCCTAATTACGTCTTCCTTACTTAATGGGTTACCACCTATGTGGTAATTTGTGGGCACTTTATTTTTGCCAAAGGGTATGACTATACACTTTTTCGCATTTAGCTTTAGGCCATGGCTCTGGCACCAGTTATCTGTCTCTGTGAGACCTTTTTGAAGGATGTTCGTGTCAGCTGGAGAGTCAATTATGGCGCCCAGTTTGCAGTGCCATCCCAAATAGAACCAAGATGCTCTCCTCCAAAAAAATTAAGCCAATCTGGTGGTCCCCTATCATAAACAAACTTTACAACAAAAGGAAGAAACTTGCAGAAAAGAGGAAAATCCCAGGATGCAAACAACTCCCTTACCAGCCTCAGTAAGAAGCTGAGATCCCTCATAGAATCCTCCAAAGCTAGTTATTAAAATAAAATTGCCAAAGATTCCAAAGACAACCACAAGGCATTCTATAACTATGTCAAGAATCTAAATGGCAATGCTCAGATCTGCTTTGAGCTACAAGAGAATGGCATTAAATATACTGATCCCAAGGATATTGCCAGTATCCTGGCAGATCGATTCAGTGCCAACTTCACCCCCCTCACACCCTAAATGGCCCATCTCAATACCGGAAGATTGCCAAATTCCAGTAATAACGGCCACACAGGTAAAAAACGCACTCTTCAAAGCTAAGAATACAGCATCCATGGGACCAGATGACATCCCAGGCTGTGTGCTACATGAACTACAAAATGAACTGGCACCTCACCTAAGTGTCATGTTTAATCATAGCCTCATCTCAGGCTTTGTGCCCACTGAGTGGTGCACAGCTACAGTTATCCCACTCCACAAGGGGGGATCCACCTTGGATCCCAGGAACTACTGCCCTATCATTCTGACGAGCCTGATCTGCAAGGCCATGGAATGTATTATCATGGAACTTATAAACAAAGACATTGACAACCTTCAAACAATGGACCCCACTCAGTTTGGTTTCGTGAAGGGCCAGTCTTGTCTCCTGAACTTGATTGCCTTCTTTGAATCAGTCTCCAGAGCTGTGGACGAGGGTAAGGTAGTCCACACAGCCAAGACCTTTGACACCATCCCCCACTCTGGAATCATAGATAAACTTACTAAGCTGAGCATTAATCCCTACGTCACTCGATGGGTTGCCAACTAGCTTAATGACAGAACCCACATTGTAAAAGTAGCTGACTCCAAATCCAGCTCCAGACAAGTGGAGTACCTCAGGGTTCAGTCCTGGGACCACTCTTATTTGGCATCTACTTCTCTGAAGTATAGGCCAATACTAAGGGACTCCAGCTAACAAAGTTTGCAGATGACTGCAAATTGGGAGCCATTATTGAATCTCCAAATGATGTGGATACTCTACAAAAGGGCCTTACAGAAACAGATGCATGGTGCCAGAACCATGGGTTCAAGCTCAATGCCAAGAAATGTATAGTTATCCCCTTTGGGAACAAACATGTACCCATGAATTACCACATAGGTGGCAGTACACTAAACACCGAAAGTGTGATTGATGAGAGACTTAGGGACACAGCTGGACAGTGATCTCACCTTTGATAACCACATCGCCACAACAGTCAGGAAATCCTTCTATGTGGCACACGTCTTCACTAAGAGCTTTTCATCCAGAAAAAAGGAGGTCATTGTCCCACTGTACTCATCCCTCATTAGAACCATTATAGAATACAACGCCCGATTTGGTATGTACCTCTCAAGACACCTGCAACAACTGGAAAGGCCACAGAAATACCTCACTAAAAGAATCACAGACCTAAAGCAGATGCCCTCTGCTGACCACCTTAAAAAACTCCAGCTATACTCTATTGCATATTGTCTACTAAGAGGTGATCTCTGCTTAACATACAAGGCCATGTCAAACCCAGAGCTGTTGGACATGCTACACTTAAAGAAATCCCAATCCCTTAGATCCACATGCTCCAGGGATCTAAACCTTGTCGTCACAATAAACAAAACATGCTGGAGGGATAGGTTCCTGACCCAGAGACTCCCCAGACTCTGGAATAGACCGCCCATACATGTTAAGCAGGGTGCCTCTTTGGCCCTCTTCAAAAGGAACCTTGACGATTGGATGGGAGAAAGGAAATTCACCCCAGGGATCACGTCATTCGCCCTGCTAGACAGGGGTCCAGGGAAGTAAACAGTGTGGGAAGAAATATCCAGGGAATTGTTATGGCTAGGCTTGTATAGGCCCTAGGACCAATAGCCTAGTACCAACCTATGAGCCTATAAAGACCTCACAGCTATTTGGGAAACAGGGAATACTTTTATGATCTTAAAGTTGGTTTATACATATATATATAGGTTCATAGGTTAGTACTAGGCTAACTGCCCTTGCAAGCCATTGTAAGCCTAGCTAATTATCCCTTGTGAGACTCAAACCCTGCACTTTGTGTTAGGCCACCCTGAGAGAGAGGGAGGGAGATTTGCACAGTTCAGCTTTGTTGAGAGAGAGAGAGGTCTTGGGAGTATTGAATAGAAGCCTCCTACATGGGGAGTCATTCAATATAAAAATATCAGCTAAAATTGTGTAGTGTTACTCTTTTGCACAGTTCAGCTTTGTTGTGCTGTTTTGGCAATATGGGATTGATATTTCAGGTTCCAGTAGAAACTGATTTCCTAGGACCATGCAGATCCAAAATTTCTGAAAACTCCTGTGTTTCAACCCCACCCAACATAGCTATCTTATTTCTGTACTGCTCTAGTGTGTGTATCATACTTCTCATCTCTCCAGATTTTCACAGAATGTCCAGATTTTTGCCTCATATTTTTGGTCTGTTCCTCATATAATTTGTGGTTTTCTGGATTTTTGTGGCAAATTACTGAGGATTGAATTCACTTAATCATGATAGGAATTTGAATTTAAGATTTTATATCCTTCAGAAAATACATGTTAACACAAGACCTTTTATTCTAGCTACTTTCTAGGTTTATAAAAGCAATATTTAAAAAATTGTCCCTATTTTTGGGCTTTGTCCACCCATTATGTTTTGCTTTGTCCAGATTTTTTGTACTAAGAGGTTGAGAGGTATGTAATCTCTCTGTGTATATGTATATAATTAGCTTTAACTTTAAAAACATAATGATTACCATTGTCTGGTTGTATAAATGTATTACTTGTATGACTTTTAGTACTGACAGCATAGATATTTATTATTTATTTACATTTGTTTACCGGGAAATTCCGACTGGACACAGGTCCTTTTCAGCAGAGGCCCGGGGAGAAAAGCTCCACAGAAAGACATGGTAGATGATAAACAATAACAATCAAGGTATGAATACAGTAGAGGTGATCATGACATGGAGAAATACAGGAGCAAATTAGGTACAATTGAGTAGTAAGCTCTAAATTTATTACAAAAAATTGGCATATTTTGTATTCTGACCCTATTCTACGTGAGTTTGTTAGTACAGCTCCAAATTTTGTTTATAAAAATACAAAAATCATTGTAAAGGCAGCTTTGTTTCCCTAATACAAGTAAACTAAAGCAACCTAGTATTAGAACAACTAGTTTTATTACCTCTATCTGTGGTAAATGTATTTTTTGCAAATACATTGCTGTATCCAATACATTTATACAACCAGACAATGGTAATCATTATGTTTTTAAAAGTTAAAGCTAAATGTAATACTAAAAACTTAGTTTATTTAGCACAGTGTGTAACTTCTTCAAAATGTTATATAGTAAAAGCTAATAGGCGACTTAATGAACGAATTAGAGAACATTATTATTGTGCCAATAAGGGCCATAGTTATAGTGCCTTAGCTAAACGTATACTAGAGAAAGGCACTAACCATTGGTTCAAGTTTATGGCAGTAGAAGTAACTTATGGAAGATTTAGGTTGGGTGATATAACTAATGTCACAGAAGGGAAAGAATTAAGATGGATTCTTAAGCTATCAACATATAGAGGTGCAGGCTGAAATGAATCAGTACCTGTTAAGCCAGTTCTGAAAGAAAGAAAGCTTCTTAAATACGTATACTGCTATGTGTGTTTTTATGGCAATAGCCTTTCATGGTTTCTGTCTTAAAAGAAAGCTGTCCCTTTAAAATTTTAATGGTTATTGTACTTGAATGTTTTTTATTGGTAGACATTTAACTGATTGCATTTTAAATATCTGAGATGCTGCTAATGTTTTTTTTTGGTCAGAAGAAGCGATTTAATGGCGAAAGTGCTCACCTTTGTTCGAATAAAAGTCTATTTGGATTTTACACTGCTCTTTTCCATCTGCTTTTTATTGGTTTGCTGTGGTGCTGTGTTCTACATTTTTGTTTGTATATATATATATATATATATATATATATATATATATATATATATATATATATATATATATATATATTTATTTGTTTAAGGTTGTTGCGGGTCATTTAGTTTAACATTTGGAATATCAGATGTGCTAAGAGTTGTTTTTTCTCGGCTAAGGGGCTAAAGGCTAAAGCCAATGTGTGTGTGTGTGTGTGTGTGTGTGTGTGTGTGTGTGTGTGTGTGTGTGTGTGTGTGTGTGTGTGTGTGAGAGAGCATGAGGTCACAGCATAGTAGACAGTGGGAATTTGCCCTTTTCCTTTTGCTTACTCTGTTTTATAATTGAAAGGTAGCAGAGTTGTATCCTGGTGTTCAGTAGGCACGTGGCATAGAAACTAGTCTTGGAAAGATGCTAGTCATTCCTGATACCCACATTCACTCAGTCTCATACAACACACATACCTATGTGCAGTTTGACTAATCACCAGTACACCTGCAGGTGCCAGTCATTCCTGTTACCCACATTCACTCAGTGTCACACTACATGCATAGCTTTGTGCAGCTTGACTAATCACCAGTACACCTGCCGGTGTCAGTCATTCCAGATACCCACATTCACTCAGTCTCACACAAACATACATACCTATGTGCAGTTTGACTAATCACCAGTACACCTGTAGGTGCCAGTCATTCCTGATACCCACATTCACTCAGTCTCACACAAACATACATACCTATGTGCAGTTTGACTAATCACCCAGTACACCTGCAGGTGCCAGTTATTCTTGGTACCCACATTCACTCAGTCTCACACAACATACATACCTATGTGCAGTTTGACTAATGACCAGTACACCTGCAGGTGCCAGTCATTCCTGGTACCCACATTCACTCAGTCTCACACCACATGCATACTTATGTGCAGTTTGACTATTCACCAGTACACCTGCAGGTGCCAGTCATTCCTATTACCCACATTCACTCAGTGTCACACTACATGCATAGCTTTGTGCAGTTTGACTAATTACCCAATACACCTGCAGGTGCCAGTCATTCCTGGTACCCACATTCACTCAGTCTCACACAACATACATACCTATGTGCAGTTTGACTAATTACCAGTACACCTGCAGGTGCCATTCATTCCTGGTACCCACGTTCACTCAGTGTCAAACAATATACATACCTATGTACAGTTTGACTAATCACCAGGACACCTGCAGGTGCCAGTCATTCCTGGTATCCACATTCACTCAGTCTCATACAACATACATACCTATGTGCAGTTTGACTAATCACCAGTACACCTGCAGGTGCCAGTCATTCCTGATAGACACATCCACTCAGTGTCACACCACATGCATACCTATGTGCAGTTTGAGTAATCACCAGTACACCTGCAGCTGCCAGTCATTCTTGGTACCCACATTCACTCAGTCTCACATCACATGCATACCAATGTGCAGTTTGTCTAATCACCAGTACACCTGCAGGTGCTAGTCATTCCTGGTACTCACATCCAGTCAGTCTCACACCACATGCATAATTATGTGCAGTTTGACTAGTCACCAGTACACCTGCAGGTGCCTGTCATTCCTGTTACCCACATTCACTCAGTGTCACACTACATGCATACCTATGTGCAGTTTGACTAATCACCAGTACACCTGCAGCACTTATTTTAGATGTGGGAGGAAAGCACCCAGCAAAGATCCAGGCCAGTACTATACAGAGAATGTGTTGACTGCACACAGAATGTGCCCCAGACAAGAACCATTCTAGACAGCCTAGAACTGTGAGACAGCAACACAAAACATTGTACTTCCTAGTATGTGGATTTTTCTAAACTTAAGAAAGACTAAAAGTTTTTTATATTGATAACTAGGATGTTAGACTGCTGAAAATATTAAGTGGCTTGCTATTCTGACTTCAGGTTTATGATATGAGAAAAAAATAAGTGAGTCCTGTAAGCTTTTCAGCTAGTTCTGTTCATTTGTTTGTTTTATTCAAATAATTCCTCCACCTTCAGCTGTTGTTGAAGTTTTTTTTTTAATTTCAGCCTGTCATATTGCAAGTTCAGATGGATTTCATTCTAAAGGGCAGCCACGGTGGTGCAGCTGTTAGCATTGCTGCCTCACAGCAAGAGGTTCTGCGGTTCGATTCTCGGCTGGGGTACCTTCTGTGTGGAGTCTGCATGTCCTCCCTGTGGTCGTGTTGGTTTCCTCCGGGTGCTCCGGTTTCCTCCCAAAGACATGCAGTAGGTGGATTGGACACTCTAAATTGGCCCTAGGTGTGAGTGTGTGTGTGCCTTCTGTGGAAGGTTGGGTGCTGGGCTGGCAACTCAACACTGTGAAACTCCACTGCCAATCACGAGTGGACAGATGATCCGCTATGGCGACCCCTAACCAGGAAAAGCCAGAAGAAGATAGATTTCATTCTATTTGTTTTAAATTCAGAATCTTAATGCTTCATCAAATCAGTTTTGTTTCTGACCAAGTTGATTGAGAGCAAATTGTCAAGAACCCAAAATGTCAATCAGTCAAGAGGGTATTGAAATAGACAAAGTAAATATAAATTGAAGAATTTTTTTTGTGGAGAAGCTGTACCCCTGAACCTCCCAACATGTTTTTGCCCCATACCGCTGATCTCTAAATCTACTAACTCCAGTGTCGCACAATGTTGGCATAATAAATAAAAGTTTATTTTAAATAAATTTTTTTTCTTTCATTTGGATTTGGCCAACCTTAGAGTTAGCGCATCAGTATATCTACAGTATCTTCCCTAAAAACAGTCATCGATACAAGTTATTGCAGGTAGTTTATAGCTTATTTTATTTTTTATGAGATTACTTCATAGAGTCTCGATACAGGACTTAATGAATCTTGAAGGAACTCGCAGTTTATTTTGATTAACATAATTAATGTTTATGTAGATTTACTTAGTGTTGAGTAGTTTGCCCAGTCAGTAGGTAGTAAGTCCCCTATAAAGATAGTACTCTCACCGATTTTTTACACCCTGGACTTTAGTCAGAAAATCCTCATACTCAAAAGGGGACATAGATGTTTTATAGTGCATTTATTTAAAGCTTCAGTACCTTTGGTATTTGTTGTTGTGTAAGTAATTTTTAATCTTTGTTTGTATTCTGGTTCTGTGGACTTTTGGTATTTTTTACAAATATTGAGATGCCACCACCTACACCACTGGCTCTGACAGTTTTGACTTCCATTTGCTGTTCACCTTTTGGTGGGATATGGCTCCATGGATGAGTAGGGCACGCTTTTGATGTAGCCTGATAAGTTCATAGCTATATACTAGGCTAACAACCATCAGGGTCTTTATAATACTAGCTGTGTAATCCAACCTAATTGTGTACCTATGTATCATGGGTCTTATTATTAGGAGGCATATGTTAGAATGTTTCTAGAGATTATGTAGAGGAGTGTATATTAATTTGGGCATTACTGTCTGCCTCTGTCTATCAGACACATGGGGGCCAGACCTGGGGTGAATTTCTAATTTCCTATCCATTGGTCAAGATTATGCTTAAACAGGGTTAGGAATGGACTCTACTTCACATATATGTTCCAGAGCTTGGGGATCCTTTGAGAGACTTACATGTCTTATTTATGTCACAAGCAAAATAAAAACCCTTGGATCTAGTGGTTCTGATGCTGTTTGTTTTGTGGATGTGCAAAAGGTCCATCAGAGCTGGATTCAAGGATGTCCTGAATGCCAGGCATACATCACCTCTCAGTAACCTATAGGAGATGGAGTATAGAGACAGGGCTTTAAGGTGATATTATAGGACAATGTGTTTATACCCTGGATTCTCCTGGTAAGGAACATTTGTGAATGTTCCAACTGCTGCATATCTCTGGTGTGGTACATATTTAAAGGGGCATTATACTCAATGATTGGTCTGGTAAGGGCCACATAAAATGGCACTATGACTTCTTTAGACCTGGACCCTTGCCCTTACTCATATGTTGGGCAACATAGAATGAATTTCTGACTACCTTGACCATATGTTAGTCAAAGGCCAGATTACTGTCTACATTTGTTCCCATATCACTGACTACTAGGTCAGCTATTAGGGGTGTCTTATCAATGGAATAATTAGCCTGGGTGATAGAGTTCCTAAAAGACACTATAATGTATTTCTTGGCATTGAGTTTTAGTCCTTGGCTTTGGTACCAGTCATTTGTCTGTGTTAGACCCTCTTGCAAGATGTTTGTGTCATGGGGGGAATGGATGATAGCTTCCAGTTTGCAGTCATCTGTGAACTTGGTCAGCCAGACACTCTTGACATTAGTCTTTACCTCTGAGATATCGATGTCAAATAAGAGTGGTCCTAGTATGGAGTTCTGAGTTACCCCACTGGTAACTGGTCTCTTAGTGGAGGTGGCATCACCAGTCCTGACTTTCTTGGCCCTTTGTATGAGGCATCTGGTAATCCAGCAAGTTATGTAGGGGTTTATGCCCAGATCAATGAATTTGTCAACTATACCCCAATGAGATATTGTATCGAATGCTTCAGCAGGTCAAGGTAGCCAGTATACACCATTTTTCTTCATCCATTGCCTTGGTGACCTTCTCAAAGATGTCCAACAGGTTTAGTGGGTGTGATCTTCCCTTGACAAAGTCAAACTGGGTTGGGTCCACTCTCTTAAGGTTGCCTATGTCATCATGGTTTTACATAATAGACTAGTCAGACTAATAGGTCTGTAGTGTTCAAGGTCAGTTGATGGTCCATCCTTGTGAAGTGGATAAATCACTGAAGTCCTCCATTCTCATTGAAAAGTGACTCAAGTGGTCCTTCTAGGTCATGTTTCAAGCTGTTTAGGAGGCATCCTGGGATACTGACAGGGCCCACCGAGGCTGCGTTTTTAGCTGTAGTGAGTACTGCCAGGACCTACTCCCAGTTAATAGTTAGGGGACAATGCTAAAAAGTATTTTATGGGGGGGTGGGGGTATTAGGGGGTGAAGTTTCAAATGAATTTGTTAGCCATCAAATTCGCTATCTTATTCTGCTCAGTGAAGGTAGCATCATTGAACGCCAGTTTGGCTCACTGTCTCACTAATGTGTGCTGCCTTTTGGACATAGCTGTAGAAAGCCTTGTGGTTGTCTTTATAGTCTGTGAGGCTATCTCGACCTTGTAATTGGTCTTGTGAACTTAATTAGTCCTCTTAGTTTCCTGTTTGCTTTAATTGCAGAACTTACTGTTCATGATTTTAGCTACAAATTTTTTTACTTTTGTTATATACCCTATTAAGGTTAGGATTACATCAGTGTGGTTTATGTTTAGTTTTTTGGGGGATTTCTTGTAGTAGGTCCTACAGCCTCTATACAGCCATTTACATGGCTTTACAGAGTCTCGGTAATCAATTCTGCGTAGCTTGCTGTGAACTCTAGGTTGGGAAGAACAATGAATTTTGACAAACTATCACTTAATAGGATGTAAATAGTAGTAAAGAAATTACTATCCCTGCATGGAATCTTTCTTAACTGTTGCAGGGTTTGGTGGGGTTTCCTTGAAGATTTTTATTTTTTTAATTTTACCTAATTTTTATTTTGAAGGCTACAGCTTTGAGGTCTGACCTTACCAGTGAGGACATGATGGGGGGGATGCAGTGCTGTCCCATATTGCTGAATACCAGCTCATGTACAAACACAAATGCCCAGAAGATAATACCATTGCAATCCTGTTCAGTCTTCTCACTTGCTGGAGCTGCCGTTAGTAAGTAGTTTTTCATGCTAGCGATCATTTATTTACTGCTTTTCATCTTGCAGCTGTGGAGCAAGACACTTCATAGGTTAGTACTAAGCTAACTGCCCTTGCGAGTCATTTAAGCCTAGCCAAGTATCCCTTGTGAGACTCAAACCCTGCACCTTGTGTTTGTAAGGCAAACACCTTAACCATTAGGCCACCCTCCCAACCCAACTTGTAAATCTACCCATCAGGAGGGGGAGACCCAAAGTGCTAAGAGAATGTAGCTCTTCCTGTGACTTCTCTTTTGTAGGGGAGTGAGAGAGGATGAGGGTTTGTGTCTCTGAGACATGCAGGGATAGTGATTTCTTTACTACTGTTTACAATCCCGTGAATGACCCTTTAATTGTGGAAACTGTCATACTCAAGAAGAGATTTTTGGACTGTCTGATTGTCCTTCTTCCTTCTCCCCTAAAAAGGCTAGACAGTATTTTGGGGAAAGGACAGAGAGCTCCAGGACATTTTTCTATTGGAACCTGTCCTGAAGTATGTGTTTGTTGTGGTCTTCCTACAGGTGATTGATAACTGTTAGTCAGGCTGGAAATGCTTGAACACAGCTGGTTAAGAGCTAAGGCTGCTGACTTGCCTGTTTAGGTTCAGTGTTTCTTCGAGACTCTGCTCTGTACTTCAGTGCCAAGTTTCAGATTTTTTCCCATCCTGCAGAAACAGTTGTTGTATTTAGGGTACATATTTACTGATAGAATGAGATTAAGCACTTTAGTTTTGATCAACCATACACTGAGCTAACATACAGAAAACATTTCTACAACCTGTAAGCACTCAGCCACACTTTCCCTACAGCTCCCCAAAAGGCATATGTCTTTGTCAAGCTCCCCAGCTGAGTGACATGACAAGGCTACACTTTGTAAGCACAGTAGGATAGATTCTATTATGTCTTGGGCCCAGAGTAAGACAGTGAGACCAGCTCCTTGCTATGCTACCTAATCATGCTCTGTCTTTCTGCCATAACATAGCATAGTTTTGGGCCTGGCCACTCACAACATTCACATCCTGAATAATCTATGGCTAGACAAGGTAACAGAAGGGCTTGTCAGTGCTTGCAAACCGATGCGCCATCCACCATAGAGCCTGTTGTACCACCTCATTCTCAGTCTCAGTAAACCTGAAACTTACGATTGGATCAGCGTTTAGATGCTCATATCTCAGCCATATTCCTGCTGATATGGAAACAATAAAATTAGCAGCCATGTTCCTACACAGGTAGTACTCATTGTAACATTATGAAAATGCTCCTAATAAGTACATAAATTGTGGATTTCCTAGAGCCTGACAGCAAAATAGATGTACTGACAAATAACCAGTGCACACCCATCTATAAAATAACAGGTGAATGTCAAGTTACAAGGCATACAAACTCACAAACAGGATAGTTATATTACATACAGTCATGCAACAAACCATCTTACTTACTAATTATCCTGTACACCCATGTTTGCAGTTAACCAGCATTACGATGGCACATGACAACCTAGATTCACAACTAGCAACTTTGCTGAGCTGTCATACTAAATATCTATTACATAAGGGGATCAGTGTATTACTGCAGACAGCTTATAAAAACTCAGCTACACTGAGAAAACCTGAAACATTAATAAGCATGTTATACAAGTACACAGCACAGGTGAAGGCTAGCAATGACTAAAGAACTAGGTTTAACAAGAAACACATAAGTTGTCAGATTCCTATTGTGAAGGAGCGTTTTTTCTGCAGTGCATTTCTTTGACAAAAATAATTTCTTTTTCCATACAGGGATGATGATCCCTTTTCCATGTTGTGCTTTTATCATATAGATTGCCCCCTTCTGGGCATGTTGTATATGCTTATTAGCATTTCAGAATTGCAACAGTTGAGTTATGAGGAAACATTATGTTGAGTTTTGCATGAATCTGTGCATATGTCTGAGTACCTGGGGAGAAGGCCTTCCTGGTGTACATCACACGAAGCTGTGCATATGTCTGAGTACCTCGGGAGAATACCTTCCTGGTGTACATCACATGAAGCTGTGCATATGTCTGAGTACCTGGGGAGAAGACCTTCCTGGTGTACATCACATGAAGCTGTGCATATGTCTGAGTACCTGGGGAGAAGACCTTTCTGGTGTACATCACATGAAGCTGTGCATATGTCTGAGTACCTGGGGAGAAGACCTTCCTGGTGTACATCACATGAAGCTGTGCATATGTCTGAGTACCTGGGGAGAAGACCTTCCTGGTGTACATCACATGAAGCTGTGCATATGTCTGAGTACCTGGGGAGAAGACCTTTCTGGTGTACATCACATGAAGCTGTGCATATGTCTGAGTACCTGGGGAGAAGACCTTCCTGGTGTACATCATTAGGACTGCTTTTACACAGATTAGTAGTGCTGTCTGTCCTTCCTTTTTCTATTCAAATAATTAATCAAGATTGTAATAAAATTCCTCCCTGTTCGGTTGTAATATCTAACATATTTCTTCCATTGCAGTTTCTGACATATATATTTTTTGTTATAAAAGAATTCTACTGTGATATATTATTAGTTATCATGCACCTTTCAGCTTTTCTCCCTGGGCCTCTGCTGAAAATGGGATCCTAGGACCCCTGTCAGCTTTTCCTGGTAAACAAATGTCAAATAAATAAATAAGTAAATAAAATTACTTTTTAAAGAGCTATGCTCCTAAAACCTGTACATTGAAATGGTCTGTCACACATTACAGTTCTACAACTTAAGTTTTAAATGACAGCTATGTTAAATAGTAGTAAATGTTGTCAGTACAGCAAAATAAAATTCTAGAAAAAGTAAATGGTCACATTTTAAGTAATCTGTGAGAGTCTGACTTGTATGTATAAGTAAGGTGTCAGGAAACTGTTCAACATATTGACCTTTTGTTCAATAACTATCCGAGGTGATTGTTCAGCAGATTGTACATAACAGGTTGACATCAGTGGTCATACTAGCTCTAACCATAGGAAGTTGTGGTTAGCATACCTCTCAACTAACCAGATTTTTGCAGAATGTCTAGATTTTTACCTCATGTTTTTGCTTTGTTCCTCATATTTTTTTTTTTGGCAAATCGTTGACAAATAATTGAGGATTGAAGTCAGAAAATAATAACAGACATTTGAGTTTCAGACGTAATACTCTTCAGAAAATTTGTGCTAATGCAAAATTTGTTATTCTATCAACTTTCTAAGTTTGTAAGAACAATATTTAAAATTGTCCCCTATTATATATGGCAAATTATGACTAAGAACATGTTTTTGAAAGAGGATATGACCGTAATGAAGTTGAAAGGATCTCTGAAGACATTTCATCACTAAGAACATCCAGAGGAGCACTGTCTTACTTGCTGGAGGAGGGCACCAGTCAAGGAGCAGTTATTTAAGTATCACGGAATCAAAAGCTACACCTTGTGTTTGAAAGGTAACCACTTTAACCATTATGCCAACCTTCAGCTCCCTTCACACACAGACTGTCCATTATCCACTTTCTTCGCCATCCTGCACAGCCTTAATAATACATGCTAACCCTAACGCTGCCAACCCTATCCCTGTACATTACTTTAGAAAAATCTGTTCCATTTCACTACCACTACACACAACAGGCTTAGGTTCAGAGACACATACACCAAAAAAATTGACAATACTAAAGATAGTCCCTTACTTGTGACTGTAACCCTAACCTGCCAACAATCACACTAACATGTTCTGATTGCAAATACAAAACCACGTACCTCTGTATGCATTCTTATCTGTCCACATTTTGACCTGTCTATACTGTGACCTCTCTACATTCTGATAGTGCCCTTCTGAATGTCGACATGTTTATCTGTCTATTCTAAATGGCAGCTATATAGGTTCATAGGTAGGTACTAGGCTATCTGCCCGAAGGCATTTATAAGTCTATCCAGAATATGTTGGCTTTCGCCACCTCCTTAGATTAGTTCCCTGTGCCTCTGTCCAGCAGAGCCACTGAAGTGATCCCTGGGGTAAACTTTCTGTTTCCCATCCACTCGTCAAGGTTTCTCCTGAAGAGTGTTAGCGAGGAGCTCTGCCTAATGTAGATTGGAATCTTGTTCCAAAGCATAGGAAGTCTCTGGGACAGGAATCTATTCCTCCAGCACGTCTTATTTATTGTTGTGGTGAGGTTTAGATCCCTAGGAGGGATATGGTTTTCTTTAGGTGGAGCATGTCCATCAATTCTGGGTTGGCCATTGCCTTGTATGTCAGGCAGAGATCACCTCTGAGTAGGCGGTATGCAACCGAGTACAGCTGGAGTTTCTTCAGTCAAGCTGCATAGGGCATCTGTTTGAGGCCAGTGATCCTCTTGGTGAGGTACTTCTGTTGCAGGTGTCTTGTAAGGTACATCCCAAATGGGACGTTGTACTCTATGATGGTTCTGATGAGTGATGAGTAGAGGGGCACAATGACCTCTTTTGATCTGGATGTGAACCCTTTTGTGATTAGGTGGACAACATAGAAGGATTTTCTAACCACTTTGGCAATGTGATTATCAAAGGAGAGATTACTATCTGCTTAGGTCCCCAGATCCCTTATTACGTCTTCCATATTTAGGGGACTACCATCTATGTGGTAGTTTGTGGGTACTTTGTTTTTTCCAAAGGGGATGACTTTGCACTTTTTGGCATTTAGCTTGAGACCATGATTTTCACACCAGGTATCTGTCTCAGTGAGACCCTTTTGGAGGATGTCTGTGTCAGCTGGAGAGTCAATTATAGCCCCTAGTTTGCAGTCATCTGTGAACTTGGTCAGCCATAGTCCTCCTGTGCTTGCCTGTACCTCTGAGAAGTATATGCCGAACAGGAAGGGTCTTAGGACTGAGCCCTGGGGAATGTCACTTGTAACCGGTTTAGAGTCAGACCTAGCTCCCGCAACTCTATTTAGGAGGCATGATCTGCCCTTAACAAAGCCGAACTGGGTAGGGTCCAGTGTTTGGAGGTTCCCAATGTCTCTGTTAATGAGCTCATGTAGGACGCAGCCTGGGACACCGTCTGGTCCCATTATGTTTTTGGCTTTGGAGAGGGCTGTTTTAACCTGAGTGTCTGTGATTTCAGGGGCTTTACATTCTTCTGGTATGGTTATGGGCCCTTTTGTGGGTGAGGGGGGTGAAGTTTGCACTGAACCTGTCTGCCAGGATGTTGGAGATATCGGTTGGTTCAGTGTATTTTGTGCCATTCTGCAGTAACTCCGAGCAGATGTGAGCATTGCCACTTAGATTCTTGACATAGCTAAAGAATGCCTTGTGGTTATCTTTGGAGTCCTTGGCAATTTTTCTTTCGAAGCTCACCTTGGATGATTTTATGAGGGATCATAGTTTCTTGCTGATACTGATCAGGGATGTCTTCCCTTCTTGGGATTTTACTCTTTTCTGTACTAGTTTCCTCCTTCTATTGTATAGCTTGTTTATGGCAGGGGTCCAGCAGACTGGTTTCCTTTACTTGGAGGAGTGAGTCTTGGTTTTGCTTGGGATAGCACAATCCATGCATTCTTGTAGGTGCCCGTAGAATGCATTAGTAAAGGATTTTGCAGCTTGGACAGTATTATCCTTTAGCATGGGGGCTTTGAAACTTTCCACCTCGGTCTTAAGTAACGTGAAGTTTGCTTTTGAAAAGGTTTTCATGGTGGTTTCCTTGTCCGGGGGTGGGGGTAGAATGTGGATATCGAAAGTAATTTGTTTATGGTCAGATCTAACCAGCGAGGGGTTGATCTCTGGTGTGGAACACCGGTCGCCCATGTTGGTGATAACCAGGTCCAATATGTTATCACCTCTGGTGGGAGTGTTGACTAGTTGATCCAGGGCATTTGAGTTTATAAATTCTAGGAAATGTTTGGCAAGGGAGTTAGTACTTGAGTAGTTCTCCCAGTTAATGTTTGAGTAATTGAAATCACCCAATATTAGGGTGTTTGGTAGGACCTTTATGTTTCCCAGTGTTTCCAGAAATGCAGAATGGGGGTCCTGGGACATGGTGGGTGATCTGTAGCAAGCTACAATTTGAATTCCAGTTTTCCCCATTGTTAGTTGCACGTGGATGATCTCTGAAGCATCATGCTGTGCACTAACCTGGAGGTGTGGGTATCCTTGATGAATATGGATACGACCCCATCTTTTGTATTTCGGTCCGGGTTCTGTGGCTGAAATGTATGGTATGAGTTGTAGCCTGGTAGTGCTGGGGTGCTCTCTGGAGCCGTGAACTAGGTTTCTGTTACTGCACATATATTGATTTTCTCCATATTGAGGAGTGCCTCGAGTGCATGCATTTTCAGGTTTAGACTTCTGGCATTGAGTAGCATTACCCTCAGTTTTTTGTTACTTGTGCTATTTACAGCGGTGTGTTTATCTTTTGAGCCTTGTGTAAAAAAGGCACTATGGGGGTGGCAAGAGCCGTGGCCAGTATTCAAAAGCCTAAGGGTGACAGGTGCAAGCCATCTCTAGTGAAGCAGCGTGGCTTGTCGAGCACGTCATCCCAGGTGGACAGACACTGGATCCCCTTTGAATGACACCAGAAACTTAGCCAACTGTTGAAATTGATAATTTTTTCTTTATACCATGGTATCATTCTTGGTGAGGGCAGGATGCTACTCAGGGTCAGGGTCATACCGGCCTGAGCTACATGATCAGAGAGCTCTTCCATGTCTCTTTTCATGTAGTCCAGGGAGGTATGGCTCAGGTCAGTCACACCAACATGGACAATGACAGAGTCATATTTGTACTTGTTCTGGAGTGACCTGAGTGCTTGTGTTATGTGGCAGATCCTGGCACCCGACAGGCAGCTAACACACACACACACACACACACACACACACACACACACATATATATATATATATATATATATATATATATATATATATATATATATATATATATATATATATATATATATATATACACACACACACACACACACACACACACACACACACACACACACACACACACACACACACACAAACACATACATACATAGATATATAGATAGGGATAGATACACACTCATGTGTACACATGTGCTTATGTGATTGTGTGTGTATATTTATTCTGATTAACAGTTCACATTATATTAAATGCATTTTCCTGATCTTTCTTCTGCTGTCAACTGAAATATGTATTTGACTGAGTTTACTCGGCACCTTGAGTAGGGCAATTGATTGTTTTGATTCTTGATACTGGGGTACTGGGGACACTCATATCCACAGTTGCAGTACTACATTTGTAGGAGATGTTTCAGTTCATAATACTCTAGACTGGACACTATAATCATTTATCATACTCTCACTGCAGATGTTGGCTCTGGGAATGGTAAGGGAACTGTCTAGTTACAGCATTCATGCCACTGATAGTTCTTAAGATTAAATAAGCAGAGAGCTGGTGAGCTTACATACAAAGAGGCTATAATATGTTCTAGTCTGTCCAGAACTTTTATGTCATCTTTCAGGGGCAGTAGTAGTTCTGATGCACGACACTGATTTACTTCCTATTTTCTATTTTGTTGCCTTGAAATAAAAAAATAAAATATAGACAGAAAGATAGACATACAGCCTGCATATTCTGAAATGAGTAGAACTGTAATAGTAATAAAAATATGGCATCAGGTGTGTACATATCTGTGTGCATACATGCAGAACTGTGAGTTATTGTGTGTCTATTTATGTGTCAGACAGTGTTTGTGTGTGTGTGTGTGTGTGTGTGTGTGTGTGTGTGTGTGTGTGTGTGTGTGTGTGTGTGTGTGTGTGTGTGTGTGTGTGTGGTTCACTTTCACATTTTGAAATGTAAAGACATGGAGTTAAAAACCCAGAACTTGAATGACTCTGTCCACCCTTGCCAACAGACAAAGTGGTATGTAAGAATACTTGTAATGTAAATGAGATATATAACATCAATGCATTGACTGTATTTTCTTTCACATGTTTGTTAATTTACATTTTGACAATGACATAATGTTGATTTTAGTTTTGAATATTTGCATTCTTTGGTCTTACTTAGTTTATTTTAAAGTATATTAATATTCCTGCATAACACTATGTTAAATGTAAAAAAAAAATTGCTTGAAAAATGTACATGTCCATGGGTGCAAAAAGAGATGTTACTGCATTTTTTTAAAAAAAAAAAAAAACTTTCTCTAACCAGATTGTTTGGCCTTTTACTGTGCACTGTACAATCAACTGTTTTTCAGTAATATTAACAAATGTTGTTTTGCAGCAGGAATAGTTCTTCTCCAGTCACTGTCTCTGAAACATTTTACTCAGGATTAAGATAAAAGACATAGAAATGATACAGCCCTAACTGAGGAGACAGTTGACTAGCTGGAAGAAAATTATAGGCTATGTTTGTTACAGACCTTATTTATCCTTCAGCATTAGTATAATACCAACCTACTATTTGATACTCTGTGTTCAGTCTATGAACTTATGAGTAGTGTACTTGGCTAGTTTATATCTTATTTGGAGTTTGTCATATTTTCTGTTTTCAAGAGTCAACCCAGAGATGGCTGTAGGTAAATTAGCGACATATCGCTCAGTGACACCCCCTGTTCCTCTTTCTCTAAAGCAACTTTAGCTCCTCAACACCCCCAGCACTTGTTTCCTCGTGGTTTTGCTTCTACAAATACAACTTTTAGAATTGTTAACGACTTACTGACTATAACCCTAGAAGTGAAGCAACCCTACCTCTAGGGATTTTTACTTAAGTAAACATGTTAAATAGGATGAACACATGAGTGAGTTCACAAAGCACTCCTGAAAAAGTCTAGAAGAAAATTATAAGGGAAGACCTTCTTGATATAATAGCAGTAGATAGACATATTAAGATAGATGACACCCAAGACTGGTAAAACAGATTAACCTAGTAATTAGGAGTATTAAGAGAACATCATGTGATATAACAGAAATAAAAATGATATATTACTGTTCAGCAGCTATACTAATAACAGATAAAGGGTTACCACAAAAACATACAGTAACAAAGTGAAAGAAGGGAGCAAGCAGTATGTCACCACAGAAACATCAAACCGAGAAAACTATAACGCAATTAAGACAAAAAGTATCACTGTTAGCAGAATACAAAAAGGAATTGTTTAGTCAAAAAACATAAAAAATATATATGTGGCAAAAGCAATGCACAGTATCAAAACAGGTCAGGATTTATCATGCACTATTTCCAATAATAAACTAAAAATATCTGTACAGGCAGAATAACTTAGAAGGTATGTAGATAAATGTAAAGAACAAGTACAAAATAAACAATTCATTAATGACCCAAAAAGGATTTATAGAGAAATGGGAAACAAAGAAAAAGTAATGTAAGCACCACCAACAAAAGAAGAAATATGTACATTTTAGAGAAGTATTTATGAAGACCCTGTTGAACATAACAAAGATGCTGAATGGATAGAAAAGTTAAACGCAACAGAAAATTGTTCTAGTGTAGAGGATATGAACTGGAAAGAAGTAACAGCCAGACAAGTTGTGACAAAACTAAGAAAAGCTCCAAAACAGAAAACCTTAGGCCAAGATACAGTACCTAGTTACTGGCTAAAGGTATTAACATCTTTACACAAAGATTTATCCCTAAGCCAGAATTACTCAAATGTACACCCTGAACAGACACCAGTCTGGCTAACAACATGAAAATTATACTCCTCCTTAAGAGTGAACCTGCAAACTCTACTTAGAACTAGAAACCAACAACGTCTCTTCCGATGATATACAAATTATATACTAGAACTGATGCAGGCAGAGTTTATAGTCATTTACAAAACAATTCAATGATTGCAGTGGAACAATAATGTAATAAAAAGTCATATGAAACAATGGATCATTTGTTGCTAAACAGAGCCTTGGCAGAAAATTGTAAAAAGGGTAAGAATCTAAGTATGGCATCGATAGATCACAAATCAACATTTGACAACATCCCACATTTAAGGTTAAAGGAATGCTTACAGATATATATATATAAGATATACCCTACATTAATCAGTTACTTTGCAGTGACCATGAAATTGTGCCAAACTACTTTGCAGCTCATCCATAACAAAGGGCAAGCTATTAACCTAGGGATGCAGATTCAAAGGGTTGAGTCTTTGTCACAGCTGCTGTTTTGTTTCGCCCTTAACCCATTAAGCTGTTTACTTAACAGATTAAGCAATGGCTGCAATTTGAGTCCCAGAAACCAACCTTGTTTAAAGACTTCACATTTACCTTTTGTAGGTGACTTAAAATTGTATAGTTCATAAGAATGAGGAGTTGAAAGGCAATTACAAATGATTAACTTTTTCAGATGATATAAAAGTGACATTTGGTCTTGATAAATGTGCAAAAGCAACATTTAAAAAAGGAAAGCTGCAGAACCAAAAATATTAACCTAGGGCAAGAACGTGATAGAAGGGAACTTGAGCAGGAGGGAGTGTATAAATATCTGGGAATAGATGAAGGGTCAGCAATAAAACATAAGCAAATGACAATAAAACTCAGTAAGGAATATTTCAGAAGACTAAAAGTAATATTGAGAACTGACTTGACATTTAGGAATAAAGTCCATACTCTAAATATTTGTTCTTCCTGTTCTAACTTATAGCTTTGGGGTGACTGATTGGCCCCAAAAAGTATTGAATCAATTGGACAAAAAAACAAGAAAATGCTTCATGCTTATCAGATAACATATAAAATCAGTATATACATATCTTATATATTTCTCACTCTGAAGGAGATATGGGTTTCTTTGAAATTGATGTCATGTACAGAACTTCAGTTGTGAGATTGGTACATATCTGCTGACCTCATCTGATCCAATCATAGCAGGAGTTTTAAAACAAAAGAAGAAGTGTAGAGTAACATCTTTGCTTAGTTCACCAGAAGCATTTTGAAATAAAGCAGAAATGATAATCAAACCAGAAACAGATACAAATCATCAGCTGAATGTGCCAAAAAAAAAAGAAAAAAAAAGAATATTAGGAAAAGGACCAGATGAGAAGGAAAAATTGGAAATCCCTCAAGTATAGTAGGAATTATAGATATCATCTAGAACAACCTCATGTTGACCAATATTTGACACAGGAATGGTTAAGAAAAGGTGAACTGACAAAAGGTTAATAAGAGCAGCCCAGAGTAGTAGGACCACATATACTGTGGGTTACAAAGTCCATCGAAAACACTGAAGAAAAAGATAAATGCAGGTTCAATAAAACAGAACTGAATTCAGTTGTATATCGTGTTGCTGGGTGTGAGACACTCCCAGGAAAGGGGTGGGTGCTGCAAGACACAATAATGTGGCAAGATTGCTGCACTGGATATTGTGCAAACTCTGGAATAAAAGTAGCTTAAAAGCATTGGAAACATGAAACACAGAACATTATAGAGAATGATGAAGTTAAATCACATGAAGTTTCCCCTTTACAAATGTTCAAAAATAGATGATAGAAAACCACAAGTAGCAGTCCATGAAAAAAGGCAAAAATAGAATTGGTCATTAAAATTGTTACACTCTGTGATTACCATGCCTTACATACAGAGGGATGCATAGTGATAAAATACCAGGAGCAAGAGCAACCCAGACAGTTGCAATATGTAAAAACAGCAGCTCTTATATCCTAATTTATTGATGTGTTGTGACTTCTTTCCCTGACAAGCATCACAATTTGGGCACCTGTCTGTTCCCAAAGTCTTGGACTTCAGTACAGAGGTACAAATTTATATAACAGTTCATCTGCCATGCCCCTGATTAGGATCCATTGTAATATTAGTATTCATGTATCCCTGGAGGATGTTCTCTCATGTTTTTTCAAAATATTGCAGAAAACTGTGATATTTGAAACACCTTAATATGTTATATTTCTGTAACAGTGAGTGGTTTTACATTGGTTGACATCGTTTAGCCACAACAGTGTTACATTTCAATAAGAAATGTCCAGTTTGGACATCTAAAATGGTGGCAAACCTAGTAAGGTGTAATTCCAGACAAATCATTTAATCAGTCAGGAGTCATATTAAGCAATATACGGAGTCAGTCAAAAAAGTCATTTAACCATGTTGGTGTTCCGGACTTCCCTCTGAAAGACATACTTATGTACAGTGGCCCACAGCAGGCAGCAGGTGGACAAAATGCTACATCTTATGGGTATACTGATTAATGTTGCTGTCTCACTGCTCTTAGTTGTCTGGCTTGCTTTCCAAATACAGTGCTTTTTATGTGGAATCCACATGAACTCATTGTATCCATGTAGGTTTTTGCTGGTTGCTCCAGTTTCCTAATAAAGACATGACATCAGGTAAACTTGTGATCTTCTAAAGTGCATGTAGATATGTGTGCAGTGTGTGAATAAATGTTTGCATGCAACCTGCAGCGGACTATTATCCTATCCAAGGCCAGCACTTTCTGCCTTATGTGCCTGGATCCTGGTTTCTGTTCTCCCATGACCCTGCACACAATAAAGGAGTATCAGAAAAGGAAAGAAAAAGAAACAGAGCACTGCTTATCAGTGGTATAGCATTACTAGGAAGTGATAATATATAAAATGAGTCTGTATATGAATCTCCTTGAGACTGAGCTAGAAATAGCAAACTGAATGTAATGTAATAGGTGATTTGCATACTGCAATGCATTGCTTTAACATTTAGTTTTTAGTCCTAATTCTGATGCCTTCAGAATGCAAAAGTGGAGTTTCAAAGACCTGTTAACTTCCATTATTTCTTTAATTTTAAAACAGTCATGCATTTTAGATTTATTGATATTAATAAAAAAACACAAATACAAAATCCTTACAATGGTGGCAGAATGTTTGCATTTTTTGTGTTTAAAATATAGATTCAGTCATGTATGGCTGTTCTCATGAACATTCAGAGTGCTCACTTGAAATGTGTAAAACCTCAGAGCCAGAGTAATTCACATGTCATCTCAACTGCCAGAGAGGTTCCCTGCTGTGAAGTAAAATATAATGGCATCCTAAGGGGGCCACGTAGTTCACCCATCCATAAATCTAAAGGACTGTGAATTGTACAGTGCTTTTTACTATTAATCTTTTCTGCTTTTCGAAATTAACATGCTATCACCTAGGGATAAATGTGTAGGTGTTACGAGCTCACTCTCTAATCTGAAGATTATGACAGACATCTTCATCTTTGGCATTTGGACATGGTGATTTTGTTTTGGTTTTGTCTTATCAAAAGATCTGACTAGATAGCTTTTATTGAGCTAAAGTTAAATCCTGCCAAGGTTGTACATTACTTATCGATCTTTTCAAAAATTAAAGGGCTATAAGCCTTTCAAAGATTTAGCATTTGTCTTGATTTTGAAACTGTTCAGATATTCATTTAGATTCAGACATGAGGTAAGTTTTCACAAGGGTGTAATATTTTCTCATCAAGTCTCTGTTTTGACAAAGCTGCTGTTTTCTCCTGATTTTAGAATTTTGCCTGCATTAAACATCTGTCATTGACTGTGGATTGACATGCTTGTGGTTTTCAAACTTGGCTATTGTCTTGCTTTATATTGCTTCCTATCTGGCTGTAAACGTGTATCTTCTTTAGCCAGGTCAGAATTGTTTTATGGAAACATATTCTACCCATGCTTTGCTATCTGTATTAGCTTTCTGGCAGACGCCATTCCATTAACCTGTTTACTACTGACATTTTCTAGAGGATAACCCCCAAACTATGGATTGTTTTTGGTTATTTTACTCCTTATTTATAAATGCCTGTATCTTCAAAATAGTCTTACATTTAAAACTTTCAGGGAATGATACTCAGATGATCACTTACAAACCACGCATAGAGTGTGCTTGTAGCCAAAAAGACAAAGGAGCAATCAGTTGCATTTTAAATTTTAATGAGAAAAACATTTTATAGGTTCATAGCTTAGAACTAGGCTAACTGCCCTTGTCAGCCATTTCAAGCCTAGCCAATTAACCCATGTGAGAATCAAACCCTGCACTTTGCATCTGTAAGGTAAACACCTTAACCATTATGCCATCCTCCCACCCAGTGGCACCCTTTTTATGCCACAATGTATAAAGAAGAATAGAGATACCACTTTTACAGATCAATACATAATTCTCTTAAGCCTGAAGTAGCAGCATGGTAAATATATATCTTTAAATGGCCATTAAAAAAGAGCATAGTAAATTAAATGATTTTTATTGAGTGTTATCGTACATGGATTTTGGTATATGTTTAATATTAGAAGGGTTTACCTTCCAAATAATATGCATTTTCTGTGACACTATCTAGCCTAAATACCCAAATCTTAACATAAGGGAGACTGTTATATTAAGCAAAAGGAGGGACTTGGGGATAGTTCACCTCCTAATCTGGGGACAACAGTATATATGGAACTGATCTTTAAGAAGATGAATTAAGATGATAGATTCCTGTTGCAAAAGTACATATATAAAAAATATAGATACTTATGGTTATGATCATGTCTTTAACAGGCTATTCTTATGCAGTCATAAGTGCTGCTAACTCCAGGCCTCACTTTATGGATGACCTTAACAAGTTTATCTTTTTCCCAATTTCAAAGTGTAATCATGGCACTGTATGCACTGTGCATATGTTTTATGTATGTACGTTACAGACAAAAAGTATGGTAAGAAAATACAGGATTAGAACACATATATTTGTGGAAGAAGGTAAAACAATAATTTGTTATGACTGAAGATATGAAACAGACAACAAAAGCTGTAGAAAACAATCAAGTTTTTCCCTTTCTAGTATCCTGCAAAGAAAAAAACACTGTCTGCTTTTTATGTAACATGTACTATTCCCCAACATATCTCAAAACTATTAACACTGTCTCTATATGTGATCTAGCACTCCCAATTTTAGTTTTATTTCATTTCTCTTACTACCTCTAACATTAATAGTTCTGTTGTCTTATGATGCATTCATCTTCCCAGCCTGACTTCACTGTTATTTTGTAAATGGTCGGATGGGAGCTGTCCTTTTCATCAGGAGCAAACTGTTGGAATGTCTATTTCATTGAGTATGCTTACCATTTCCATATGTAGTGTCACTATAGAGGTTTTCTTGTATTAGTAAGAGTCAGTTATGGACATCTTGTATTAGTAAGAGTCAATTATGGACAGACTCTCCCCTACAAAACTTGGGAATGCTCCATTTACTGTCTAGTAGATCTGAAAATAGATTTTTGATGACTTTTCTCCTGACTAAAGGGCCTAATCCCAAAATTCTATTTCTTTATTTTTTTTTTCTTTGTGCTCGGTTTTTCAATATGATTATAAAATCTGCAGCCTTGCTTGCTTTTACTGCTCTGTCTCTCATATCTTCCAAGATTACTGTGTTATTCTTCAGGCAGTCGCCATCATCATCATCATCATCATCATCATCGCTGTCATCAATCCCCTTCTTCCCACTCTTACATGAGGTAGCGGTGTGACAGCAACATTCGTCAATGTGGCTATTCTTCTTCAAAAATGACCCCACCCAAAATACCTTGTACAACTTCTTAAACAGTTTTCTTCTATATATCTTACTTGCCCCCACAACCTTCATATGCTAATTATATGTACTATGCTCTGAAGTGTTTAGTTTTACCACATAAAATACTTTTTTGTGTTTATTTGTATACACTAAAATGCATTCAGTGCATTGTGCTCTGTTTTATCACATAAATACATTTTTGACCTGAAGTCATACCTTAATATGCATTCACAATTAGTTATGTAGAATTTCTTATCAAGACGCTACAGTTTAACCTGCTATAAGAAAATCTTAATATCTACTTTACAGTCCTTAGTTCAAAATCCCAAATTCAAGTAGTACATTTACCATTCCATGCAGCCAGAAAAAACAAGTAGAAGAGATGTTAGAGCTGAGAGAGGGAGAAAAGGCATGAGATAACATATGTAAATATATATATATATATATATATATATATATATAGAGAGAGAGAGAGAGATGGGAGTGTAAAATGTGGAGAAAGGAAGAGGAGAAGATGATTAAGATATAAGATGGGATGATATGATGGACATGAGAGAGGATGGTAAGTTTTGGTGTGTAGGATGGAAATAGAGGAAAGTAGAGGTAAGGGGAAATGGGAAAAGAGGTGGGAAAATTTTAGGAGAAAGAGAGGTGAGATAATATAGCTCTACATCCGGACTCCAGTTAATTATGCATTGTCTGTAAGCCAGGTATCTTATACATGGTACCAACCTAATGCTTCTTTGCTTTTCATTCTGTACCTCTATTTATTGAGATTCTTATGGTATCCTCAATCAATCAAAACACCTTACTACAAACTAATAATTCTAAAAAGTTATAATGGACTCCAAAACCATTTTTATATTGATTATTTAATCATGAAAAGTTACAGATTAATATGGAGCTCCTAATTTTCTTGGGCCCAACAGTTGGTCATCTATGTTTATTTGCTAAATTTTGCATGTACCAGGATATTTCTCCTGAAACACTACTACTTTCTCTAAGGAAATAAAAAGAAAATTGAGACTACCAATTATTTTCAATTGTCTTCATGTCCACATAAAGCAAAGTACTTTTCTTACAGTTTTCAAACATAATCTGGACGAATGGATGGGTGGCCGCAAATTCACCTGTGTTTGGCACTTTGTCTTTCATAAATAGGAACAGCATGTAAATGTTCTTTTCATGTCTGGGTGATTTGTACTTATTTGTACTTAAAATGTAAGTGCTAAAACCTTCATGGTTTTAGTTATTGTTGTCCTACTCATGGTGTGGAAGCTCTCCCCAGCCCCTTTTCAGTGGGCACGCCTGCAACACACTTGGTTTGGCTGTATCATCCCAGCTCGCCCCTCCCTCCCTTCCCCAGCAACATTGTCAAATAAAAAACACTGCTATGGTCCAGTTTCTCCCTACAGTTATTGCAAGCCAAGAGTAACACTTTTTTAATAAGGATACCCACGAGACAAGTCTGCATAGCACACTTGGTCTGCCTGTATTATTGCAGCTTGGGTTCCTCCCTGCCCTCCCCAGCAATTGCAACACTGCCAAATAAAACCACTGCTACAGTCTAGTTTTTCCTACAGTTATTGCAAGCCAAGAATAACACTTTTTAATAAGGATACCCACCAGTCTGCATAGCACATTTGGTTTGCCTGTATTATCTCAGCTCGGGTCCCCCCTCCAGCAGCTGCAATATTTCCAAATAAAACCACTGCAACGGTCCAGTTTCTCCCTACAATTATTGCAAGCCAAGAGTAACACTTTTTAATAAGGATATCCACCAGACAAGTCTGCATAGGTGACTTGATGTTTACAGTTCTTGTTATTAGCATATTTGGTCCTTAATAGTTATGTTTTAAACATTGTGATTGGTTGTTTACATTTCTTTCTATAGCACATTTGTTACTTTTAGTAGTTATTCTTTAAACATTGTTTTGGCTGGCATGCACACCTGCAAGGCTCCCCCCCAGGTAACTATAGCTTCGTTTCTCACCCCTAGGTGGCACAACTAACAATATACTTGCTGTATCATGTCCCAAATAAATCTGCCTCCTCATTAGAATTCTTGTAAAGTAAGGCTAGTCCCATTTACTTGGTGTATTTTGTCCCCAGATAGATTTGCCTTCCTTTGTTTTACTTACACACCAAGGCAATAAAAGTAGTGTCTTTGCAACTATCTGCTTACATTCCTACCATTCTGCCTCTACCTCTTCCTTGCTTTCACTTACCTTACAGCTCCAAGGCTTCCACTTCTCATACTGATTGTTTTTCTTTGCACTCTTCTGTGAGGAGGGCCAGCCTGCTCTGTTTGCCCTCACTACGCTCGGGCTCACTCTGCTCCCCTACCCTACCCCCATTCATACCCACCCCTGCATTACCTAGACTTATACTAAAAATAACCACTCCCCTAACTTCCCCCAATCAAGAATCACCCTCCATCCCCCCAGTCACACCTCAGTTAACCAATACACTCTTTGTAACACCCCTCACAAAACTTAATTGCAACTGTCCTTAATCATTCTACTCCCACCACACTACACCAACACCCCTCTGTCCGTACATCTTCATCACACTATCCAGCTAACCCAACATTTAAAAAAGAATACACACCATGCTCTTTCTGTTGCCCACATTCTATACCCTACTGCTACTGCATACTATATGACATCCTACAGTCACCTACAGATACAACATGTCCATAGCACCACACTATATTATACTAATACCATCCACTCCTCACTCTCCTACCTTGCCATCTCCTCCCAAGTCTAGAATCACACACCTATTGCGTACTTCCACTTCAGACATGTAGTTGTCAGGAATACCACTAACCAATTCAGCAAACACCTTCACATACTCTCCAAATTGTCACACAAACATGCATGTATATTATCACAGATCCTCCGTACTGGTGATATACACCCCAATCCCGGACCACATACTGCACAGCATATCATCATGGCTACCATTCCACCCCTTCCTCACATTAAAACTGCAAACCTTCTCATTTTTAACATGAGCCTTAGAAGTCTAGTTAACAAAATAACAGACTTTCATGCAGCCATTGCACAATACTCGCCAGACATTCTTATAGCAACAGAAACTTGGCTAAAACCCCATATAAGAAACCCAGACATACTCCATCAAGGTTAGAGCATAAACAGGTTAGACAGGATCAGGAAGAAGGGTGATGGGGTTGCAATCTTCTACAAAGATAACCCAAGTATAGACTACCTACCCATCAAATACCCTTATGATAACAAGTTTGAAATCCTAGTAACATGACTCAGAATCAACCCAAAGAAAAATATTACCATAATAGCCACTTACATACCTCCCTGCAATACTCCCACTGCCATTGAGGAACTCATAGCATGGACAGCCTCAGCCTACACCTATGAAACCATTATTACAGGTGACTTCATCTTAGATTGGAACACTTGCACTGGTGATAACCCCCCACCTTCATAAATCTACATGTTTTCTCTCAAACAATCCAGTTTCCCACTCGAATAGATAAACATAGCAAAAGGGAATCTATCTTAGAACAGTCACTTATTAACAGTACCACCCACAGCTATCTCTCCAGATGCTTTCCAAATAATTTAAGTGACCATAGACCTACCTACTTAATCCGTCATCAGCTCAACCCACCCAGAACCATAGTTTACAAAGTCATACGAAATACCAAAAACTTCTCCAATGAAATATTCTTAGACATGCTCAATAAATGCAACTGGGCACCACTCCATCATCTCCAACTTGACCAGGCCATACCATACTTCAATGTCACATTTCTAGCTATTCTAAATAGCTTAGCACCAACTCATACAAGTTGTGTTAAAAATAAGAGATTGCCCTGGATATCAAAAGAACCCATTAGACTTCAAAAACTAAGGGACAAAACCTGGTTTCAGTACCAGAAAACAAAAGACAATAAAACTCTGCTAGCATACCAGCAGCTCCGCAATCAAACAAAAAAACAACTAAACTAGACAAAAAGCATATTATACATCTATACAAAGCAAATATGAAAACAATCCCAAATGTTTCTGGCAAGCAATTAACTCGCTGCTCCACAGAGGTAAAGCTACAACCCCAGGACCAACAATCAAAGCGTGAGTATTGCCTCACAAATCAGCACCTACTTTATAGACACCATCCTCTCCTTAGTTACAGGGAACAATTCCACCCCACCATCTCTTCCACCTAATGTGGAAACTGAGAACAACCCTTTTGACCTCAAACCTGTCCCAACTAACACCATAAGAACTTCTTCTTCTTATTTTGGCTTTTCCCAGTTAGGGATCACCACAGCGGATCATCTGTCCGCTCATGATTGGCAGAGGAGTTTTACGGTGTCGAGTTGCCAGCCCGGCGCCCAACCTTCCACAGAAGGCACACACATGCACACACTCACACCTAGGGCCAATTTAGAGTGTCCAGTCCACCTACTGCATGACTTTGGGATATGGGAGGAAACCGGAGCACCCGGAGGAAACCCACGCGACCACAGGGAGGGCATGCAGACTCCGCACAGAAGGCACCCCAGCCGAGAATAGAACCAGAAACTAATTTTATTTAACTGTGTTAGTGACTCCAACTTTATTTGGTCAATGAAATTAGTGCATTGTGCCCATCCCTGAGATTTTCTTACATGCTGCATGTAGGCTCTTAGATTGTAGAACCTTTCCATTGCTTCTCTGCATACTGTGTACAAGTACAAGTTATTCTGTTAAGATGTGTCGCCATGATCTTTTTGTTCTGCTTTGCCTGGTTATACATTTTTTATTTAGCTTTCTTGAGCTGTATATTGTACTCCTTTCCCTTGTACAGATTGCGTCCCCATTTGGAGTGTGATAAGGATCTTTTCTGTTTTTCCCCTAAATTACATTTCCATACAAAATTTGTTAGGCCTTCAGCTGATGTGTTCTTGAACAGTGTTCCTTTTGAATTTTATAGGATTCTTCATATTTTCTGAAATAATTAGTTATACTATTTAGACTGTTAGAATGTTTTGTTTATTGTGATGACTGGTTTTAGATCCCTGGAGTGTGTGGCTCTGAGGGATTGGGATTTGTTTCAACAGTTCTGGGTTTGACATGGCCTTGTATCTTAAGTAGAGATCGCCTCTGACATAGTATAGCTGGATTTTTTTAGATGGTCAGCATAGGGCATCTGCTTTAGGCTTGTGATTGTTTTAGTGAGGTATTTCTGTGGCCTTTCCAGTTGTTGCAGATGTCTTGTGA
Source organism: Protopterus annectens (assembly GCF_019279795.1). Taxonomy (NCBI): domain Eukaryota; kingdom Metazoa; phylum Chordata; order Ceratodontiformes; family Protopteridae; genus Protopterus; species Protopterus annectens. Next base: position 1,162,948,775 of record NC_056729.1, on the reverse strand, counting down.
GGTACATACCAAATGGGGCATTGTACTCTATAATGGGTCTAATGAGGGATGAGCACAGTAGGACAATGAACACCTTTTTTCTGGATGAAAAGCTTTTAGTGGTGAGATGTGCCACATAGAAGGATTTTCTGACTGTTGTGATGATGTGGTTATCGAAGGTGAGACTACTGTCCACCTGTGTCCCTAAGTCCCTTACCACACTTTCGGTGTTTACTGTGCTGCCATTTATGTGGTAATTCATGGGTACATGTTTTTTCCTAAAGGGGATAACTATACATTTCTTGGCATTGAGCTTGAGCCCATGGCTCTGGCACCAAGCATCTGTTTCTTTAAGGCCCTTTTGTAGAATATCCACATCATTTGGGGATTCAATAATGGCTCTCAGTTTGCAGTCATCTGCGAACTTTGTTAGCCAGAGTCCCTTAGTGCTGGGCTGTACTTCAGAGAAGTAGATGCCAAACAAAAGCAGTCCCATGACTGAACTCTGAGGTACTCCACTTGTCACTTGTCTAGAACTAGATTTTGAGTCAGCTACTTTTACAGTGTGGGTTCTGTCAGTAAGCCAGTTGGCAATCCATCGAGTGACATAGGGATTCATGCCCAGCTTAGTAAGTTTATCTATGATTCCAGAGTGGGGGATGGTGTTGAAGGCCTTGGTGAGGTCCAGATAGGCTGTGTGGACCACTTTGCCCACATCCACAGCTCTGGAGACTGATTTGAAGAAGTCAATCAGGTTGAGGAGACAAGATCGGCCCTTTACAAAACCAAACTGAGTGGAGTCCAGCGTTTGAAATTTGCCAATATCTTTGTTTATAAGTTTCATGATAATGTGTTCCATGGCTTTGCAGATCAGGCTCATCAGACTGATGGGATGATAGTTCCTGGGATCCAAGATGGATCCCCCCTTGTGGAGAGGGATAACTGTAGTTGTGCAACACTTATTGGGCACGAAGTCTGAGGTGAGGCTATGATTAAACATGACACTTAGGTGAGGTGCCAGTTCATTTTGTAGTTCACGTAGTACACAGCCTGGAATATTGTCTGGTCCCATGGATGCTGTATTCTTAGCTTTGGAAAATGTGTTTTTTTACCTGTGTGGCCATGATTACCAGAATTTGTCAATCTTTTGGTATTGAGATGGGCCCTTTAGGGGGTTAGAGGGGGTGAAGTTGGCACTGACTCGATCTGCCAGGATATTGGCAATATCCTTGGGAACAGTATATTTAATGCCATTTTGTTGTAGCTCAGAGCAGATCCGAGCATTGCCATTTAGATTCTTGACATAACTATAGAATGCCTTGTGGTTGTCCTTGGAATCTTTGGCAATTTTATTTTTGTAACTGGCTTTGGAGAATTTTATGAGGGATCTCAGCTTGTTACTGAGGCTGGTAAGGGAATATTTTGCATCCTGGGATTTTCCTCTTTTCTGCAACAGTTTCTTCCTTCTGTTGTATAGTTTGTTTATGGCAGGGACCACCACACTGGCTTCCTTTTTTTTGGAGGAGAGCATCTGTCTACTCTGTTTCTCCCCCCTTCTGCCACTATTTCTTACTGATACGTATTCCTTTTTGCATTACTAGACTCTCCTGCTCTGTGACCCTTCCCTTCCACTACACTCCAATCGTCACTCTATACTCTTATCTCCAATATCCCCTTCCCCTTTGTTACTATACATCTCCTCTTCCTTTCATTTCATGCCTGGATCACTCTCTCTGACACCCATGCACCTCACTACACCTAAGCATAGATTATTAATTCAACAGAAACAATCAAAGTCAGCAGTGTAGCCACTCTGGATTAACTCCCTCTTAAACCAACAAATAAATATTCCAATAAAATGAACAAGAGGGAGAAACACAGCAGGAAAAATAAAATATACAAAAAACTTTAATATGGTTAGCGCTTTCCCATCACAGATGCTTCATCAGACCATAAAACTCATCAAATTCAAGCTATTTATATACCCCTTCAGTAACAATGATCTAAATGGTACTGAAAGGAGATATAAATGGCTTGAATTTGATGAGTGTTGATGTGTTTCTCCCTCTTGTTTATTTTATTGGAATAGAATAGTAATTTCCCATACCAATGTATTGTTCTTCAATCTGCATCATATACTTGTAGGACACACAATAGTATATTTCTATGTTTAATTTTTCTCCTCTTCATACAGTGTACAAATTTTAATTTATTTCTGCTGTATTTACCTCCTCTTGATTTGTATGTTTAAATGCTGCACTGATTGTATATGTAACTACATTACTGTTTTTGTAACAACTTCTTTGCTGTAATGGAGCTTTTCTCCTCAGTTGTGTGTAAATACTTTGATTGTAAAAATTCTTAACTATTAGGAGGGAGCTTTTCTCCTCGGGTCTCTGCTGAAAAAGGGCACCTGCTCAGCCAGACCAACCTAGTTAACCAATGACAGATAAACAAATAAATAAATATGTTCCAAAATTATGGAAAATTTCCTATATCACTCCTTTACATAAAGGAGTAACATCAACAAATTTAAACAATTACAGACTCATAGCCATCCTTTCCCCCTGTGTCAAAATTCTAGAAAAATGTATCCATACTCAATTACTATAATACCTGGTATCTCACAACCTTATGTCTCCCTCCCAACATGGTTTCAGACCGAAACACAGCACCACCACAGCCCTAATTAATTTCACTAACACCATCAACCAACTGAGAAATTCAAACCAGCAAGTAGCATCAATCTTCCTAGACATGTCAAAAGTGCTCGACACTGTCTTCCATCAGAAACTCCTTAGTACTCTTGCCTCCCTAAACCTATCAAAGACTTCCCTCTCCTGGTTCCTAAGCTATATTTCTGACAGACAACAAGCAGTACGATGGAAATCAGAAACTCTCACCACTTCTGCCTGTCTTGGTCGGAGTCCCCCAAGGATCCATACTAGGACCTCTTCTTTTCACCATCTTCGCTAATGATCTAGCCGAATCCACAACAACAGTATGCAGACTATTCAACTTTAATCTGCTCAGCAGATACCTTACCAGACCTCCAAATAGTAGACCAACAAGCTTTTAATCATATAGAAACATTAAATAAATCACAACTAATCCTCAATCCCTTAAGGATGCAGTTAATGCTATTTACCAGTAGCAAACAATCATCGACCACTCCTCCTTTCACCAGTCTCTCAGCAAACAACACAGTCATGCAACCAGATGAGCATACAAAACTTCTTGGCGTGACAATCGGCATCAAACTCTGAATGGACCAACATATAGACATCACAATTAAGAAAATTCACATCAAACTTGGCTCACTGTACAGAAACAAGCCATTCCTCACCGACAATACCAGACTAGCCATATCCAGAACTTTCCTTCTCTTTACGCTCCTATATGCTTTCCCCCTCTTTACCAACTTAAAAAAATCAGACATAACTAAATTGGAAACTTGCTACAACAAAGTAGCTCACTTCGCAGCCAACCTTCCCCACCAAACCCACCATTATATTGCTCTACATAAATTAAATTTGCTTGAGCTGCCTAACCTTCTCCATCTCTACCAACTTAAATTTACACACAATATCATCTTCCACCCTGACAGTTGCCCATCCCTCAAGGAACTTGTTTCCTACTCATGCCCACGAAGTCTAAGATCTGCAGACAGAAACTTTCTCACAGTAAACAAAGCTAACAACACTCACGGTAAAGCCCTATTCTCAAATCAAATAGCCAAATTATGGAACTCTACCCCACACCCTCCAAAACACACCTGTATCTACCAGTTTCAAACAACTACTGTTTGGACATCTATCCAAGAACTAGCATTGCTCCTACGCCAAACCTGACTGACAAGGTATCTATATCTTTCTTAATACACTGTGCACTCTTTACCTCACTTTCCCCTTCTTCTCAGTGTTTATTACTACTCAAAAAATATATATAAAGGAAATCTCATTTGTTCATAACTATTATTCACTATGTACACAATACTAATTTTATTTTTCTCACAGTGATCTTCACTGAAATGCTTGTGCGTTTTTCTTTTTGAACCTGTATCTAGTAGAAAACTATATCAAATACTACTATGTGTAGACTAACTAGATGATGTGTATTCTGCATTTTACTGTATGTATGCTGTTGTACTATCTAATTATTGTATTTTGCTTATATTTCTATGGTGTTTTTCTCCCTGGAGACTGAAAATGGGCTTCTGGCCCAGTCAGACTTTCTTGGTAAACAAATGTAAATAAATAAATAAATCAATAATAAATAAAATATGGCTATGCTTCTAAAGATCCATGCAGGTCAGCAGCCTCCTTCGAATCTGCTTCACATAATTGAACACCCAAATGTTTGATTTTCATATGGCCGAGACCATATGATCAGATATTTGAATGTTCGAATATGTGAAAAAAAAACAAAACAAAAAAACAACTAAACATTGCTAGCAGGGGTGCAATCCCCCCTGCACCCCACATGGGGGGCTGCACCCCCCATCCCACTATTTGCATATACCAACTCCGAGATCACACTACATTGCAGTAAAGGGAAATCCTCCTGTTCCGTGCTCTATGGAGATCCCCATTCAGACTGTCTGAACTTTTAAAAGTTCGATCATATGGTCTCGGCCATATGAAAGTCGAGCTTTTAAAAGTTTGACCATCTGAAGGGAACCCGTTCCTACATATCTATAAACCTATTACTAGCTCTAGTCTTAAGAAAAGTGGTAATAACTTTTCAAAATCTCTTTTCGGTTTTCAGCCTGAATGATGTGTCTGTATTACTTCAACCCATTATTTATTATACAGACCTTCTACTAAATAATCAAATGGTCAAACATGAGCAACTTTCATTATCAGAACATTTAGAGAGTCAAAGCTCAGTTCAGTTTCCATTTTTTCTGACAACCATTTCTGTCTAGATCTAAACCGTCCTATATATTATGCTGATTATGCTCTTTTACAAGGTTTAATATATAGTACTTTATCAAAGTCTGTTACATCTAATGCTTCTGTGATAGATAGGAAGAAAGCTTTCCATTTATTGTGGGATCTTTTCAGTAAGAAACACTAAGTATCCAATGTATACTCTAACTTAACCACTAATGGTACATATTTTGCATTAATGGTTATGGAGCAGAGATATATCGTGACATTTAAAATTAATTTAGGCTCTGAAGTTTCACAGAGAAAGTATTGTCAAATCATTAATTTTTCATACTTCTTTACACAGTTTTTGGTCTTTCATAATGTGTGCTTAGCTTATATTTTTCCTGAAATGTATATTTATTTTATTTTATTTTATATTTCATTTATTTTACGGAGATGTCCGACCTAGGTTCCCTGAGCCTGTTTTTCCAGGAGGCCAGGGAGAAATGCTCCAGATGCATGTCTTTGGAATGTGGGAGGAAACTGGAAGTACGGAGGAACCCACCCCGGAACACAGGGAGAACATGCAACACACACAGAAGGCACCCCAGCTGAGAATTGAACTGGAGAACCTCTTGCTGTGAGGTGACAATGTTAACCACTGCACCACTGTGCCGCCCAATATACTTGATGTATATATTTTTTGAAGCAGATACATTTTTTATCCTTTTTTGGGTTGCACATCAGTTTTCTATTAGGAAATCATCTGAGCTGTAAAGTAGATACCAGGTGTCTGTATACTGATAAAAATGTCTTCAGCCTTTGTTAAATGTAATATTATCATGGCCTGGCCCTCCCTGAAGGATATTAAACTGGATCATTCTTAAAGGCTCTTAAAATGTCTCTGAGAACTTTCAAAGTAAAAGACAGATTAATGATACAGTTCTCTGATTGGATACAGCCATGTTTAACTTTTCTTATCCTGTCATGACAAGTTATGTTTCTGTTATATTCTCTTTGTATTGCATGTCTTATTGCTCCTTGCACAGGTTCTGAACATATATAGTTTATTCCTTTTCTTTTGTTTGATTCTCTTGTTTGACCGAAGTTTGTTATAAAGATATTAATAGAACCTTTAGGTGTCCTCTAATTCCAAAAATGCCTTGTATCTGTAACTCGTGCTTTCTGTTCGACGTCAGCATCAAACCCCCCCCCTTTCTCATCATGCATCAGTTGGGGTGTCAGATCAACAGTCACTGTTACCTGTTGCCAAAGTTCACACCTCCACCTGGCTAGCTCTACCATTTTCATTCTTCTGTACCCCACACATAGACTCCGACAGTTAGTTTAGAGTGTCTAATACACTTGTAAGTCACATCTAAAGCAAAAGAGTTTCAATGTGTTTATCTTTTCAGATTCCTTATATATCTTAACTAAAGTCGTATCCAGTTCTAACAAAATATTTTATTTAGTTTCAGTGATAAGATGAACCAAAGCACATACTTTTCATGTTAAAATTCATTTTTTTTACAAAAAAATGAATACATTTCCATTGTGGCCCCACAACTTACTGTAATCAACAACTGAGCAGAAAACATTGCTCTAGGATAGCATCACTTTTCCAAAATACAATAAGTCTTGAGTAAATAGTTTAGGTTATGACTGCTGACTCACATTTTTTCTGGTTTCATTTTTTTCTTGTAAGTCATGCTGACTTTATATTCTTCTCACATACCTCCGACGAAAAGTAGTATCGTGCTGCTTAATAAAATTGAAGTAGTTCGTTTATTGGCGTCTTGCTTGCTTATCCCTTTGGAATTTAAAAAGACCTGCTTCAGTGAGTTTGGTTATCTGGCTGAGTTTATCTTTGATGAGTTTCACCTCTCTGACTGTGCTTATTGGAGGTGTTTAGTTCTGCTACTTGGAATTAGGAACTGTGTTGGCTTAGTAGCAGCTTGTTGTTTTTGCCTTTGACTTCCAGAGCAAGCATACGTGTGTTTGGGACCCCTATGTTATTAGCTTGATAACTGGATTGTACATTAAGCCACCTTACTGATTGTTCCATATTTTGAAGGTAAGAGGTAAACCAGCTGAGAGATTTTAGGGAGCAACCTAATTTTGATAGTTGAGTTAGTAGCTTAGTGTGTGAGACTGTGTCGAAAGCCTTAGATAGGTATAGTAAGATTACTGAGGTAGGATGACCTGCATCTATGGCTTTGTTGATGGTGTCGGAGAAGGAGAGTAGGGCAGTGGTAGTGCTATGGTCTGGACGGAACCCATGTTGGGTAGGGGATAGAACGGCATTGTCACTGAGGTGTTTAAGTAGTTGTGTGTGGACACATTTTTCTAGGATTTTTGATAGTGGAGAGAGTATGGAGAGAGGGTGATAGTTAGAGAGGTCATGGGAGATTCCACCTTTGTCTAAAACTAAGACTAAGTACTTGACTTACAACCCATTTAATTTCAAACTTTACCAGCTTCATGTAGCACTGCTTCTATCAGGAGACATACATCCAAATCCTGGGCCCATCCATCACCCCACCATGCATAACTCTACCTCTTCCTACTTAATAAACTCATCCTCTCTAAACAAACATATTTACTTTTACTCTATGGCACCATAGAAAAAAAATGCCAATCATTAGTGGACCGGAGTTCCGCTGTGGCGACCCCTAACCAGGAAAAGCCGAAAAGACAGACAATGCCCATTCCACATTTTTCTAGGATTTTTGATAGTGGAGAGAGTATAGAGAGAGGACGATAGTTAGAAAGGTCATGGGAGATTCCACCTTTGTGTAGTGTGGAAATAAGGGATTTTTTTTCCATAGCTGGGGAATGTAGGATTCAGAGAGAGTGATTTATGAGAGTGGTAACTGGGTATGCTATTGCAGTAGCTGCTAGTTGCAGCAATGTTGCAAAGTTGCAGAAATGTAACTACTCTGTGTTTAACTGGAAATTAGTATAATTCAGTGTAAGCAAATGGAGCTTTACTTTCAGGGCCTTCGCTTAAAATGGGTATTACCCAGTCAGACATTCCCGGTAAACAAAGACAAACAGATAAATAAATCAATAAATGTGAGTACATGAAGACTATATCAGAGATGCACTAGGCTTCTGTGTGAAATGAATATGGAGATTGAAAACAAGAAGAAACAGTACTTTTCAGATGATGTGGGATTATTAGCTGTGGAAAATATGTATAATATTATAACTAAGAACACATTGAAATGAGAGCATATACGACAACAAAACCGAGTGAGGCAGATGTAATGTAGGAAACATACTCTGAAAAGCAAAGGCCCCAAATGAGAAAATGTAGTCTTCTCAGTCAAGGAAAGTGATAAAACATTTTGTAGATACACGAGGAATAAACAGACAAAAAAGAGGGATAGTTAAACTTAAGAAAATATACAAGGCTATACTGAAAAGTGTGCTGAAAAAGCAGGGCTAATAAAGTAATATATCTCAGTATCTACAGAGGAAGTGTACAATTTAAAGTGACCAGGAAAATGAGGTTGATCCCTATCCTTTTATAGATGAAACTGGCATGAAATAACTAATAAAACTAAAAGTACACAACAGCATAGGGCCTGATGTGATTCATGCTACAATTGTTATATAACTGAGTAGGTAACTATTAACTCATCTGACTAAGCTTTTCAGAAAACTGCAGAAAGAAGGAAGAGTATCCCTCTGCCTAAAATCAACCCCCCCGCCTCACTCTCTAGCATCTAAAATCAAGACTAAGTCTTTGACTTACAATCCATTTAATTTCAAACTTTACCTTCTTCATGTAGCCCTGCTTCTATCAGGAGACATACATCCAAATCCTGGGCCCATCCTTCACCCCACCATGCATAACTCTACCTCTTTCTACTTAATACACTCATCCTCTCCAAAAAAACATATTTCCTTTTACTCTGTGAATGCCCATAGTATTCTAAACAAAGTTAGTGAAATCCATGCCTGGATAGCCTTCCAAACCCCTGATGTCATCACCCTAACAGAGACTTGGCTAAAACCCCAAACCTCTGATAAAGACATTCTCCCCCCTGGTTATAATATACTCTGCATAAATCACTAAAACAAAAAAGGGGGTGGCATAGCCATCCTCTACTCCAACCACCTCACCATTACAAGTATTATGAAACCTATCCCATCCTTTTCTCCTGCTGAACTACTTTCAGCTAACCTTAAAATAAATGACCGCGCCACTATCACAGTAGCAGCCATCTATATTCCTCCAGGAAACAACATTCCTCTGCTCGTAAATATTCTTTCATTCTTTTCTCAACACATCCCCAATGAAACTATCCTCCTTGGGGATGTCAACATTAACTGGTTAACTCTCAGTAATCCAAACTCTAATACTCATATTAATTTATATGGCTTTACACTGCTAATCTCCCAACCTACCCATACAAACAACTCTCACACATCTAGTACTCATTGACTGGGTACTTGTATCTAATCCTTCCAAATATCATAACTCTGAAACCCTACCAAACATTCTCAGCGATCACTCCCCTATAAAAGTGCTTAGGTTCACTCCCCACTTCTCAAAACCTCCTAAATTTATCACTTGTTGTAAACTCTCTAACTTCCATCCAGAAACCTTTAATGCCCTCCTCTCTAAAGTAACTAGAAATTCCTTACCCAACTCCCACTAGAAGAAGCAGTCCTAGCTTTCAACTCCACCTGCCTTAGCATCTTAGACTCACTTGCTCCCCCTCGCAAAGTCTGAATTAAGTCCAGCATATATCCATGGCTTTCAAAAGCCACTTGTACCCTTATGATAACTAGAGACAAATTATGGAAAAATTGGTCACAAACTAAGCTCTCTGCAGACTTACAAAAATATAAAGAACTCATAAAGTTGACAAAAAAACACATAAAGATAAAAAGGACTTCTATAGCAAACCTCCCATAGCCCTAAAATCTAATCCTAAAAAATTCTAGAACTCTATTAACCAAATATTACATCCCGGTATTCTTAGCTCCCCCAATTCATGACTAGACAAGACATCTGAAGAAACTTCCACTATCTTCAATACCTATTTTATCGATTCAATATCTAAGTTACCAAACCCTAACCCAAGCACCTCTACTACTAACATCCCCAACTTTTCTGAACCTACTCCTAATACTATCTCCTCAAATACCTTCTCCCTCAAACCTGTACCTACTAGCTACATCAAAACTCTACTCTCTAAATTAAAACCATGCTCAGCATCAGCTGACAATATTCCTTCCACTTTTCTTCTACTAGCAGCTGACTCTTGCTCTCCCTGTATCTATCCTAATTAATCTCTCTATCTCTGAATCTAAAGTCCCTTCCATCTGGAAACAATGCTATACTCTTCCTATACAGAAAGGAGGCAACTCCTCTGATACCTCCAACTTTAGACCTATCGCTATCCTCTCCCCTCTCTCTAAAGTACTAGAAAAATGTATTCATAAACAAGTTATGCAGTATATAGTACTGGAAAATCTGCTTACACCCACTCAACATGGCTTCAGACCCAAACATAATACCACTACATCTCTATTATCCTTCCTCAACACTGTCTCTATAGCCATGGATGACCATAAACTTATTTCTTGCCTATTCTTGGACCTCTCAAAAGCTTTCAACACTGACTCACACTCTCTTCTGCTGCACAAAGTGCATAACCTCAACTTCTCCTTTGATACTGTTGCATGTTTCTCCAGCTACCTCACTGATAGATCTCAATCAGTGAGATGGCACTCTGCACACTCCCCTCCTCTCCCTGTAAAAATGGGTGTACCTCAAGGGTCTGTCCTAGGGTCTTTACTTTTTAATATCTTTACTAATCAGCTCTATACCTCCTGTCCTCAGTCATCTTTAGTGCAATATGCAGATGACTCTACAGTCATCACCACAGCAAACACTCCCTCTAAGCTCTTCTCAGCTACTCAGGCATCTTTTAACTTAGTTGAAACATGGCTTTCCAACAACCAGCTCATCCTTAACCCGAAAAAAAACAAAGCTGTTACTCTACCTACCTAAAAAGTTCAACAATATTAAACCCTCCTTTTCCATACAGTCCCTTAATAACACTCCCATTCAGGTGTAATCCAATAATAAGCACTTAGGCGTAACCATCAATGATCAGCTTAAATCTGACTTGCATGTTAATAACTGTATCATTCAAAACTAGGGGTCCTTTTCTGTAACAAGAAATTTCTTACCTCTGAAGTCAAGATTACTCTCTTTCTTACCTACCTTCTACCCAGTCTAATGTATAATTCTCAAATTTTCACAAATCTTAACTCAACATTCCTGACCAAACTCGAATCTACCTACAACAAGGTAGCTAGATTTGCTGCCCAACAAACCTACAAATCCCATCACTGTCTCTCTCTAAAACACCTAAACTGGCTTGAATTACCCCACCAGCTTCTTCTCTCTGAGCTCCAGATCATCCATTCTATCCTATACCAGCCTTCCTACTGCCCAGCACTATCCCCAATCATCTCCCATTATTCTACCTCCAGACCTCTCCAAAGCTCTAACCAAGACAAATCTACAAACCCAAGTCTAAATCTGGATGCAGCATGTACAGCTATCACCCCACTATTGCCTGGAATAGGCACCCACTAGAAATCAGGACCCTTACACATCCTAAACAATTTAAGACAGCCACCAAAGAGCACTTTAAAAGTCACTGGTCCTGCCACTGCACTCTCCCTCCTTAACATCCCCTACTTCTCATACCTTAATCTACTTTCTGCCCTTAACTCACTCTTCTCACTAGCTCTTTCTAATCTTCCTTGCTTACTCTTTCTACTGTCTTCTAAAATCTTTTAAGCAAATTGCCCCAGAGAAACATTCTGTTGTAATTGTCTTGCCTTCATGCAACTACATCATGATAAAACAGTTTTTTTAACCACTTACCCCAAAAACTATATTCATCTTAATGACATATTTCTTTTTATACATCATGAAATAGTTATCCTATATTTCTGATTATTGACACTGTATAACATTGTATTGCTACTTAATGCCTTGTAATAATCGTGTAACATTGCTGTTTAATGCTAATTTATCATGAAAATTGTATAATATGTTGGAGCTTTTCTCCCCGAGCCTTCGGTGAAAAAGGGCTCTTCAGCTCAGTTGGACAATCCCGGTCAACAAATGTAAAATATATAAATATAAAAGTGAAAGCAAGGCAGAGCTAAAACTTACAGATCTCTCATTTTGACCTTTCTTGTAGGTAAAATGTTGAAATCACATCTGAAGGAGAACATATTAACATATCTATATATCTGGCCTTAGACATGCATGAACTACATGGATGCATAGGGCATTATGCAACCTAATTTTCCATCCTTCTTCCCTCTCACTCAGAAAAAATATCCCTACTGAGAGAAGGTCAGCACCCTATAAAGAAAGTGATGCATACACTACCTAGTTAACAGGCTTTCTGCTCAGTCCATCCAACATGACCTAGACAATGAATCACAGTGCTTTTGAAACCTCAAGGGCACTGCAATTCATTGTCTAGATCACAGAGGGTGGAACTGAGCAGAAACCCAGGAACTTTGAATATGGGGGGGGGGGGGGTAATAGCTGTAGTGGCACTACCATCAGTGTAGGAGTCTATTGTTGGGACTGTGATGATCTGAATGTTTTGTTTTGGGTGCAGTTGGTAACAAGTAAGGTTCTTTTTTTATTATTCTTTGGCAGGCAACCAAATTAATATTTGTACTTTTCAAAAGTGTCCATCTCACAAAATGTTCCTGAGTTTTTTAGTAAAAGAAAATCAGAAAAAAGTTAGTGTAGGTGATGATGTATTTTTGTAGTTAAAAGAAACATTAGGGCAGCTCTTTCCACACCCAGTCAATGGCACTGAAGTCATGGAATCGGTGCACCTGACATAATGCTTAACAATTTCAATCCATGTACATGGAGGGAAACCATAGAAAAGAAGGAATATCAAAATCTACATAGCAACATTTTCTAAGGACACTGCCTCATCAAACTACATGCATAGGCATGCAGAGTAACAGCAGAAGGAAACAAATTGGAGGACAGTGTCTTTCACACCTTTTTCTGGCAAATTGATGAGGAATGCAGCAGTCACTAAATAATGACAGATTTAAGTTTCAGACTTCATACTTCTGACTTTGCTTGCTAATGCTAAATCTGTTATTCCAGCAATTTTCAAAATATATAAATGTCCGGAGCATTTCTTCCTGGGCCTCCCTTGAAAATGGGCTCTGTCCCAGTTGGACTTTCCAAGTAAGCAAATGTGAAATAAACAAACAAACAAACAAACAAATAAATAAATAGATAAATAAATAAATATGGTGCAGAAGGCTGTGGCTTCTTTTCCCCCACCAGGTTGATGGATTGCTGACACTATAATGCAGCACAGCATAAAGGGGCGCTGCAGTTCTGATAGTGTTGTCCTTTGAATGAGACATTAAACTGAGAGCCCATCTGCCTGAGTTGGTGGTAATTCACATGGATGTAAACAATCCCACATCTATTGAAAAGAGTATTGGAAGATAACCTAGCAAATTTCTTCTAGTAATTTAAATATCACCTCGGGTCTCCCTTGAAAAGAGGTTACTTGCCTAGTGGAACTAACCTGGTCAATAAAAGGATAAATAGATATTTAAAATCTGTCCCTGATTTTTTGATGACTGTTGGGCATCATAGGTATAATTGCTGAGCCTGTCTGTGGGGAATAATAACTGCTGTTGGTTGATCATTATTCTGGCATTAAAGGACTAATGTAAGTTCTGTGAAATTACATTGGAATACTTTAATAACTGCAAGTGTCTGTGGCTCAACAAGTAGTATAATTACCTCTGTTGCTAAAAGATCAGAAAGTTGTAGGTTCTATTTCCACATCAGACACTTAGATTAATTTCCCATTACTGATAATGCAGTGCAAAATAAAGTCCTGAGTGTACTGTCCTTTGGATGAGGTGTTAAACCAAGATCCCATCTGCCTGAGGTGGTGGTATTTCAGGTAGGTGTAAAATATCCCATGGCACTTATCAAAAAAAAAAAAAAGAGTAAGAGAAGCTCCCCAGTGCTCTGTTCAGATTTCACCTAGTCATTATGAATACCACCTCACATCTCCCTTGAAAATAGGACCTAGTGGGACCAACTTGGTCAACAAAGAGTAAATAAATAAAATATGTGGCAACTGTTTTTGTGGCATAATGTTGAAATATTTGACATGTACATCATTTCACATCATGTCACATCACAGTCAGACATATGACATAGACACAGAAATGGTTATAACTGCTTTGTAGGAGTGAGGATGTCTGTGGATGAAACTGACCCTCTTGTTGTCTATTTAGTTTAAACAGTGGCTAATCTGGCTTTGAAGGGCTAGTGTACATTTGTGTGGATTAAGACAGCCTACTTTGTTATGATTACTGAAGTACATTACTATGACTATTATTAGTGTTATTTATTTTCTACCACAACTAAACATCTGAGGTGTACACAGCCAGTAAACTGGCTGTAATTAATGGGTACAGAGACCATTTGTAGATAAAAGTGACTTACTCACTTGTTGTTTGATCACTGCTGAACAGCAGTTACTAATTTACAATGTTGCACAGTGTATTGTATTTCCTGAAACCCAAGTAAAACTAGTATTGCTATGACTTATGCTTCTGTCTGGGCGATGCAGTGTACTGAAGAGTAACAAGCTGGCCATAATTAAATTCAGTTTCCATCACAAACATCAGCACTGCACACAAATGCCTGTATTTGGTGGTCTGCAAACAGCAGGATGCATGTGAAAGCAATTGCTTATCAGAACAGTGGTGCAGTCCGTAGTGTTGCCACCTCACACCACATGGCTCTTTTTCAGCTTTGGCTAACTAAAGGAGAGAGGAGGAAAAAGTAAGGAAATTAAAGACAGTAGTAAGCAAAAACAAAAAGAAAACAGGCTTTTAATTTTGCTCAAAATGCTTATTAATGTGCCATGTAGCATATAGAATCATATGCACTTGAATGTGAGCACGTGGTATTATTATTATTATTTTTTTTTTTTATTATTATTTAGGCAGCTATGAGGAGATGTTTTTTTTGCTGTAAGCCCAGTACTACCTCACATGCCACTGTAAAAACACTAAGTGGAATAGCCTACAGTAAAGTATACTTATGCATGCCTCTACGTTGACTGGATTAGTGCGGGACTAAATGAACTTCTAAGTGAGAGACCATCTCTAAGTATGCAGAACTAGGTACTGCAAGCAGTAGCTGATGAGAAGCTAGATTGCCTACAGTACTGAGTTCCATATATAGTTGGTGCTGTACAGCAGGTTTCAAGAGTCAGAGTGGGGAGAGCCTGGGACCACACACAGATGTGTGGCTCGGTGTAGATTGAGCCATCCCCGACATGCCTGTGAGGATGGTTCACAGTGTTTTGTTTTCAAAAACAGATTTGATTCTGTACTGAATTAGTGGGCACACAAACCATCCCTCATCATGGGTGGGGAGAAGGTAGGTATGATCTGCATGCCACTCAAAAAGTTGGGCTTCTGTGCTGGACTACAGTTATGCAGCAACACTTGTGTGTCAAATCTGGCTTCCTGCTGGCAGTACCAGTTTTGATATACAGGTCGAACTTTTGAACCAGAGAACTTTGTCCAGACTCAGCTGCCCTGCAGAATCTTCTGGTAGATATGGGCTATGCACAGGCTAATTATGAAAGTCTATCACTTATAGAAGTCAGTATATGTCTCTTGCACAGTGAAACTCCATTTAATTCAATACCTTGAGGTATTTACCTATACACTGTTTGCCCTCCACTTTTGACATCATCAACATCATCAGGAATTAATTGGACAGCTGCATAGCATGCAGTACTTCCAAAACCAACAATTTTGAACTTAATATTTGTAGCTTTATTTACGTTGCTAAAAAACCTACATATTTTAAAAATCTATCAGCCCACTTTCATGAAGTGGGCATAATTATAGCAAACAAGAAGTGAAAAAATCCTTTGGCCCCATGCCTCTCAACTGCCCAAATTTCTACATAATGTCCAGATTTAGCCTCTTATTTTTGTTCTGTTCTTTATAACATTTGTATTTTTTTGCCAAATCATTGAGGATTGAAGTCACTGAGGAATCTCAGACATTTGAGTTTGAGACTTCATATTCTTTAGAAAATGAATGTTACAGCAAAATCAGTTTTTCCTAGAAACTTTTCTAAGTTTATAAGAGCAATATTTAAAATATGTTCCTCATGTTGTCCTTTTACCCCCCCCCCCCCCCCCACACACACATACTGTTAGTTTTGGCTTTGTCAAAATGTGATGCACTTGGAGGTTGAGAGCGATGTTTTCACCTGATATTTAGACAGCTCTGTCCCCATCTTGTAAACAGATGGCTACTGAAAGGTTTCTGGTCTCCACTGGGATGTGGACCCACATTTTCTCTATCCCCTAAAGTAGATCTTGCCAGGCATTACCTCTTTATTCCTCTCCTTGCTCAGATGTTTTTTTCCATTGCCTGGGTTATTTATTGAACTTGATACATCTGGTCATAGTCACAACTCTGTCACTTTAAGCCATGGAAGCAGTCACCATGAGCGCATTTATCATGGCAGCACTGTCCAGTCACCATGAGTGCATTTATCATGGCAGTACTGTCCAGTCACCATGAGTGCATTTATCATGGCAGCACTGTCCAGTCACCATGAATGCATTTTTCATGGTAGCAATGTCCAGTCACCATGAGTACACTTATCATGGCAGCACTGTCCAGTCACCATGAGTATATTTGTCATGGTAGTACTGTCCAGTCACCATGAGTGCATTTATCATGGCAGCACTGACCAGTCACCATGGGTGCATTTATCATGGCAGCGCTGTCCAGTTACCATGAATGCATTTATCATGGCAGCACTGTCCAGTCACCATGAGTATATTTGCCATGGCAGCACTATCCAGTCACCATGAGTGCATTTATCATGGCAGCACTGTCCAGTTACCATGACTGCATTTATCATGGCAGCACTGACCAGTCACAATAAGTACATTTATCATGGCAGCACTGTCCAGTCACCATGAGTATATTTGTCATGGCAGCACTGTCCTGTCACCATGAGTGCATTTATCATGGCAGCACTGTCCAGTTACCATGAATGCATTTATCATGGCAGCACTGACCAGTTACCATAACTGCATTTATCATGGCAGTACTGTCCAGTCACCATGAGTGCATTTATCATGGCAGCAGTGTCTTGTCACCATGAGTGCATTTATCATGGCAGTACTGTTTGGTAGTTTGGAGTGCTTCTGCTGCAGGTACATATGGTTCCAAATCGATGCACCACTCTAATGCCAATATACTGTCTCTCACCAACGTATATTGTCCTTTTGCAAGTACAACATGAAGTCTGCTGTTTTATGTGTTCATTAATTTTAATAAAGATGATTAACGGAAAAGGTCATTTTTGCATGAGTTTATTTGAAAGGCAATGATTCTAAAATTGTAATAGTACTGCACTTAATTGGCGGTACATGTGTGCAATTATGGACATACTCTTTAATTTTCTTGTTCACAAAGTCACTAGCATTTTTCACTGCAGCAAATTAGTAACTGCAAGCAAAAATAGAAGTTGGGTTAGTTCAGCAGATTTCAATGAGGCTGTGTTACACTGACAGTCTCCTTTCTGTTGTCCTGGTTTTGAGCTTCTTACTACATATTTGCCTACCATGTGACTTTGAGCAAGTAACTTAGTGATTGTGGGCTGCCTGTGAAAAGTGGTACTTGTACCTAGTGGTACTTAAAAATGATCAAATAAGTAAATAAAATAGTGGAATGTAAAATAAACATTCTGCATGAAAAAAGATCATATCCCCTTCCTCTCAGTTACACAGATGCATAGTAAAATTACTGTTGACCATAAATGGATATATCCTGTTTTTCCCATTGTAAAGTTCTTCAAACAACTCTGTTTTTTTGACATGAAAATCTGCTTGACTGTGAATCCAAGGTAATGACATAATGAACGTCTGCTTCTGTCTTTGAAGAAATATGGCTGTTTTGTCAGTTTGATCAGTGCCTTTCTCAAGGACTGTCAGTAAAACATGTCATACATGTCTAAACCCACCTGGATTAAAAATACTTCACTGAGTGCTACAAAGTTGGTTAAAAGGAAAAAAAAAACAGATCACGAAAATTTGAAAATAAAAATACTTCTAGTTATGTCTTTTTATCAGTTTTATATATGAAACATTTGAATTTGCATGTGCATTATTATTGTCCCATCATGCAAAGTTGCTGCTTTCTTAGGGCGTGCAGTGTGGCTGATATGTAAGTAGCACTCCGTGAACTTCTAGATAATGTATGGAGTTAACGATGCAGCCACTCAGTACAGCATACCCATTTTCTTACATTTACTGCACATTAGCTGCTATATAAAAGTCATGTTATGCTATTTCCTAGTTTCTGCCATGTCTTTGAGTCTTGCTTGGCAGCTAATTCTTTTAAATTTGAGACAGTCTGTAAATACCCTTTCCCCACTGGATGCATCATATGTTGTGCTGCTGGTGAAGAACAAAATGGTTGCATTCTGTTACCCAGCACTGACAGGCTACTCTTCTGAGATTTTTCTTTTCAAGATTTATTTGTTGCATTGTGCAATGTCAGTGATTATTTAAATAGTACAGAATAAATAAACACAGTATAAAAGGGGCAGTTACTTAAAGTCACAATGCATGTACATGCACTTATTTTTCCTCACCTTATTTTAATTACAAAAATTTATAAAAAAAATCTACATACTGTTTCCCCTGTTCTGTTATCTTTGATGAGGAATGGCACAATGTATAGGTAAAAACATGCAATTTCTTATGATACACATCTGAGCATAAAAAATGTTTTGTAGTAATGCTTGAAATGAAATGTATACCATTGATAACTGAAATGTATGTATGAGAAATCCTCACTTACATCACCACCAAATCTACAAGAATGGGCAGTGTGTGTGATGATGAATGTGTATGTGAGAAGGGTCACTGTTTCTTTGACATGTTTGGATTTATTATGATTAATCTCATCTTGCTTACTTGACATGCAGTTAATCACTGTCAAAATATTGCAGAACTACATTAGATAACTACAAGTAAAAAAAAAAATCATCATTATCTCATGAAAGAATCTTTTATTTTCCCCGCAGGAGGGCAGTTCATCCACACCCCTGATGGGGAGGTCAGGCTCCTATATCCCTGGTCTATATGTGTACTAACTTTGAGGTCACACAAACACAGGACAAAAGGGGGAGTTGTCTGTATTCTTCACTTCTGGTGACCCAAATCCAAAGCCCAACATGTTTGGCAACATAACAAACAGTGGTACTTTCCAGAGGTTTTTATGAATGCCTCCTTTAAAGAAAAAGACCAAGCAAAATGCTGACCTGTATCTGTTATTTGTGTACGGAATGCAATGGATAATAGTTTCTGTATGCATCAGAACTGGGCAAAGGAGTGCTGTGAGGAATAGAGGAAAAGCACCCAAATGTACTTGCAATGATTCAAACCAACAATCCCAAGGCCAAACCACTAAGTGGTCCAAATAAAACAATTTATTTATGTAAAGTAATATAAGCAAGTAAAGCAGAAAGATAAGCTTTCATCACGATCAACTTCATCAAATCTGATGAAGCCAGTTGTGGTGAAATGTTGTCTGCTTGACTTGATATAATTATTTTTCTATTATTTAAGAATAAAGCAAAGTGAACAACTAGGTGCCTGCTTTGTTGTCTTGGTGGAAAGGGGAGGGGTGTAGTACTACAGGACATTTTTTTTTGTGATGGTAGGGGTACAAGCCAACAACACTCTGGAGTCAACTAGAGTTGAGAGGTGGCATCTTGGCAAAAGCATGCTGTGTACCTGATTGATATCATTGCATGTCTGCATTCCTGAGATCGGTAGGCCAGGACTGAAGAAATCAGTGCTACCAGTGTAATATGGTCACTGGTTCTGACTGCTTGATACTCATCTTGGAGTGAAGTCTGTTCATATAACAAGATTTTCTCCCCTGGGATGGCAGACTCTTTGCAGTTATGTGCCTAATCATGGACAGGCTCAAGAGCATAAAGAGGGAATGGGTTAATGGAAATGGGTTGACAGAACCAGAGGTTAACCATTCCTTTGGTCAGAAGAAATGCTTACATTGTTCTTTTGCCCTCCTACTCTAACCTTGTGCACAATGTGTCTCCAGTCATCTTCTGAAGAAGGACTTGGCTGACTACAAAATGGCATACTTTGGCACAACCAAAATAAAAGCAAAGTTACATGACTGACACTCTAGCAAAAGTAATATTTAATAAATAAAGTTATCATTCATTAAATGCTCTTGACAAAGAGCGTTCATTCTGTAACCTTGCTTTTGATTTCTGTTATTATCATTTTAGTTTGTTGTCTAACTTTACACTGTGACCAATCCCCAAAAGGAAAGCAAGTACCAAAATACATAGCTATTTGAAATACACTACAATAAGATTAGACTTGTTTGCATTTGGAATAAGTATGCTTTGGCTGACACAGAAGGAAATTAACAAATAATTCATTTTTTCACCTGGATATAAGCAGCAGACCATGAGATTTTTGCACCCAGATCCTTGTCATCAGTTAATGCTCTTCAGAAGTGCATACCTGAAAGGACACAGGTGTATCAGCAGTGGAGCTGTTTTAAAGATCTTATTTTCACATAATTTCAGTATGTTATGTGAAAATAGGACCCAAACAGCTACTGAACAGCACTGACCATTACCATAAGACAAAAAAAGAATGTAAACGTTTCATTCCATTTTTCTGCTTTGAGGATGATCTTTAAAGGGTATTTGTTACTTCTGTGTGTTTCCTTACAAAGAAATCAAGATGTTTGTTAGTCAAACAGGGATTTTAGTAAGAAAATGACAATGCAGTTTGGAGGGTTTCATTGATGGATATGCAATGATCTCACCACAGATCAAGCACTATAGCTTTGGATTGCCTTATTTATCTGCAAATCATTTAATGGCACCCATCATACATTCTGGTTATACGTTTGTACCTCTTATTAGCTGAACCAATCTCCAAATCATCAGGTGTTAACTGAATGGAGCTACTTTCACTTATTCTGATCAAAATGATCCCTCTTGACTAGCACTTTAAACCAATAGCACAATGCAAATCTACTCTGCACTACTGCACCTACACATAGTGCCAGACACTTAAACCAATAGCATGATATTAATCTACTCCGCAGTACTTCACCTACACATAGGTCCTGGCACTTTAAACCAGTAGCACAATACTAATCTACTCCGCAGTACTTCACCTACACATAGGTCCTGGCACTTTAAACCAGTAGCATGATACTGATCTACTCTGCAGTACTTCACCTACACATAGGGCCTGGCACTTTAAACCAGTAGAATGATACTAATCTACTCTGTAGTACTGCACCTACACATAGGGCCTGGCACTTTAAACCAACAGCATGATACTAATCTACTCTGCAGTACTGCACCTACACATAGGGCCTGGCACTTTAAACCAGTAGCATGATACTAATCTACTCTGCAGTACTGCACCTACACATAGGGCCTGGCACTTTAAACCAACAGCATGATACTAATCTACTCTGCAGTACTGCACCTACACATAGGGCCTGGCACTTTAAACCAGTAGCATGATACTAATCTACTCTGCAGTACTGCACCTACACATAGGGCCTGGCACTTTAAACCAACAGCATGATACTAATCTATTCTGAAGTACTGCACCTACACATAGGGTCTGGCACTTTAAACCAGTAGCACAACACTAATCTACTCTGTAGTACTGCACCTGCACAGAGGCACCTTGTTGTTTCTAATTTCCTTTTCTCTACTGTCATGAATTACTGCCTCAACACCTCTACCCTTTACCAAACATACCCCTTTCCATTCTTCACTACATACCATGGTCAACAGCTAAACTAGTGATAGCAATTCCAATGCAAACGGTACAACAGAAAATGATGCTGACAAAATGCAGTCAACTGAGTGTCACACCAAACAGCAGTTGTACACACATAGGCACAAACACATGCACAGCCTGGTGATTGCTAATAATATAAGTAAAACATCATATGGAGCTTATACAAATTGACACAGGGGACCTACTTCTCTTAGATGTGGAACAGTATTGGTTTGATAAGAGGGGAGTATGCCTTTTGAAGCTTGCATAATTATCTGATGTGGTAACACCAACACTGATGAAGGGGCTGACAGAGTATACTGCTCATTTTGCCTTGTTAAGACTTCCATCACCATTATTCACTGAGGAATAAATAACATACTAAAAGGATTAAATGTCAGTCCATATGTAATTCAGTGGCTAAAACTTACTGACAACCAAACAAAACGAAAAAATGCATGCATAGGTTATTGCATGCACAGGTTCCCCTCTTTATATTGGCTGCTCTTGTCATATCCTGATACCTATAGTGATCTGTCTCCAGCATGGATTTTAAATTTTCATCTGCTCACGCTGATTACCATTGCATGTATGAATTAATATTGCATTTTTATGATTGTATTTATGTATTTATATATATATATATATATATATATATATATATATATATATATATATATAGGTTCATAGGTTCATAGGTTGGTACTAGGCTATCAGCCCTAGGGCCTATACAAGCCTAGCCATAACAATTCCCTGGCTATTTATTCCCACATTATTTACTTTCCTGGACCCCTGTCTAGCAGGGCGACTGACGTGATCCCTGGGGTGAATTTCCTTTCTCCCATCCAATCGTCAAGGTTCCTCTTGAAGAGGTCCAAAGAGGCACTCTGCTTGACATGTATGGGCAATCTATTCCAGAGTCTGGGGAGTCTCTGGGTCAGGAACCTATCCCTCCAGCATGTTTTGTTTATTGTGATGACAAGGTTTAGATCCCTGGAGCGTGTAGCTCTGAGGGATTGGGATTTCTTTAAGTGTAGCATGTCCAACAGCTCTGAGTTTGACATGGCCTTGTATGTTAAGCAGAGATCGCCTCTGAGTAGACGATATGCGACAGAGTATAGCTGGAGTTTTTTATATATATTTAATTTTTTTTACTGTTTACTATCATGACAACACATTATTATTATTGTAGAAAATCACATATGTTATTTTTTTAGTTTCGATGGTTATGATGTCATTTCCTGTATAATAAGTTATTTAAGGAACTGGAAATCATTTAAAAATGTTTCTGAGGAAGTTCACGTATTAAACAGTGGATGAAAGCGCTAAATTTTTGGCTTCTGGCTTACTTGGTTTTTTCGCTAGCAGGTCTGCAGTTCAGTGGCTAAAACACTAAATACGCAAACTATACAAGCCTAAGTTGAGGGTTTATCTGTGTATGCTAAAGGCTGAAACATATGGGTTCTATCCTGTTTCAATTTCTCTTAAAATTATTATTCTGAGATATAAAAGAGGATGTGCTATAGATGATCAAATATGCTGAGAGATGCAAACTGTATAACATAATTTACTTTAAGAAATGATGCCGTGCTATGATCAACAAAAGTATTTATCTGCTACAGTAGTAGTAGTAGTTATTTAACTTTTAATATTAGCAAATATAATAATTAGCAAGGAGGATAGAAATTATGTTAACAAAATGAATGATCTAGTCTTAAAAATGACGTGATCATTAAAGGTCTAGAAGCAATGGTAGACAGCAATTCAAACGTTTGCATTTCACAGTTTTTCAACAACAATATAAATAAAACACTTTTCAGTGCCCCAAAGTAATGCTTCTAATTGTTAGCAAACTTTAAACATTAATTTATTTCCATACATAAAAATAAAGCAGCATCTCAGCTTATCACCTTCACTGTTCATATATGTGGTACAATCATAGGTACACAATTTACCACAGTAAATCCATATCACCTGTATGTTTTTAAAGCAATTAAATGTATTTATTTTCAAATGTACCAGTAATCTTTGTCATAAGGGGGCATGGCTGACCTTTAAGTATGGTACATTGCACCCCAGGGAATGAACAACTATTGTTATTTATTTTTCTATAGGAAATTAACCAGTTTTATTGCAATATTTATAGTGCAAATTATGCTTAAATTATTACTTAATTTTATTGTTTTAAAATGATTGGGTACTATGAAGTTACTGTGATGGTCTGAGTCTGCATTTTCTCACTCTCTCTCTTTCCTGACTTTCTTAGTGCATATTGGCCAATGAATATCTACTAGAAATTGAAATGTATTTGTACAGATTAGCAGATTATGTACCTTTGATGGAGATGGAAAATGCAGAGTTAGACCCTAATAAATTCATATCCTATAGACGTATAATTCTAAAGGCATGTCTACTCACTCCAGGGAGATCAAAGCACTCTTTTATACCTCATGTTGTGTTCTGTAGCTTTTGAATGAACCATCAGAGGGAACTTTGAATTATTCACATTTTGCTTACTACAGGAATCACAGGGTTTGAAAACATTAACTTGTATGGTTTCAGGAATTTTCACTATATTCCGCTTGTTCCATGGGTGCTGGAATAATAGAGCTAGGAGGAGGGGGAGCCCCCCCCACTTTTACAGATGCAAGACCTGTAGGAAAAAATAATGAAGTGGAGTTTTCATGCTAACATGGATTCGCGGGCAGAAGTTAAACTTACTAAACTAGCTGTTCTTGTTCACTTATTGCTGTGTGTTAGAGGACTTATGCTGCCACTGTTCTGTTAGTGCTGCCAGAGCCAGAGTCATGCCAGTAAGGATAGTTTTGTTCTTTTATTTGCAGGAGTTATGCTGTTCCCCTTTGTGTGTGTGTGTGTGTGTGTGTGTGTGTGTGTGTGTGTGTGTGTGTGTGTGTGTGTGTGTAATGCCCCTGTGTGGTATACCTGGTGGTTAGTCTTACTCAGGCACAAACAAGAGCCTGAATTCTCTACCTCTACCACCACTTGTGATTCAGGGAGTTGAGTCCACAGCTCTCCACTGTCCAGATTTTCACAGAATATTTGGCTCATACTTTTAGTCTGTTCCTCTTAAAATTTGTGGTTTTCTGGCAAATCATTGAGAACTGAATTCACTAAATAATGATAGCCCTTTAAGTTTCAGTCTTTCTATCTTTCAGGAAACACATGGTAACGCAAAATGCTTTATTTTAGCAACTTTCTAAGATTATACAACCAATATTTAAAATGTGCCCCTGGTTTTGGACCTTTGCCCCCCCCCCCCCCCC
This sequence comes from Protopterus annectens, assembly GCF_019279795.1. Taxonomy (NCBI): domain Eukaryota; kingdom Metazoa; phylum Chordata; order Ceratodontiformes; family Protopteridae; genus Protopterus; species Protopterus annectens. The sequence continues at coordinate 1,162,923,680 of NC_056729.1, read as the reverse complement.
CACAATAAATGTTGGCTTTTTCCAGATTTCTTGTGCGGCGAAGTTGAAAGATTTAGTTGTGTCAAGTGGATTTTACAAGGAGTTGAGTGCTTCAGGGGAAGAGAAGTTTAGTGCTACTTATGCTAAGCTGCTTGGATTGTTAGTAGCACAACAGGTAGTATAGTTGCTTTTGATGCAGAATACTATGGGTTCTACTCCCACAGTATGCAGATGGATCACTGATACTATACTGTGTTGTGTATTTTAAAGTGAGTGGATGCTGTAGTCTTATGGATGCCTTCCTTTGGAGGAGTTACCTAGCAACTGTGTTTCTATTATCAGTTTGCCATCCACTTCCCATTGCAAAATTACTACCTTATCATTTTGTAATGTAACAGGCAATTTATTCTTAATGGGAAACAGGCACTTTATTTGTAGATGAAACAATGAAATATAAAGTTGTTTGCTAGCAGCAACCTCTTCATTAGTTACAGATCCCTGTAATGTGGAATTACTTAGATGACTTACTTCTGCAGAGATTTTGCATATTTACTGATATTGGTGGATTGCAATGACAGAAGTTTGAGTGGCCTTCTATGGTTGAAATTTTCTGAAATGAGTAGTTTTGTCATTATTGGTTCATGCATTTTGTTTCACTGGTTACTAGAAGACTGTTTCAAACTACAAATTTAAAAAACATTCTAACAAGTGGTGCGGTTTAATACAAGGAATATAATTTAATACAATCAGGTTAATATAATCAGGAAGGTGAATCAAAGAATGCAGGAGATCAAAATAGGGGAAGAGACCAGTCACCAATGGAGTCCCCAGGGTTTGGTGCTGAGACATTTTTTGTTTGGCATATACATCTCAAAAGCAGAAGGAAATACCAAAGGGCTTTGGCCAACTATGTTTAAGATGACTACAAGCTAGGAGCAGTTATTGAATCTCCAGATGACATAGCCATCATGCAGGAAGATTTGTCCCAAACAATGACTGGTGCCAGAATCATGAATTGAAACTAAACTCCAAGAAATACATTATCGTATCCTTTGGGAAGTCATCTACTCCAAGGAACTGCCAAATTGACAATGCCCCCTGAGAAATGACCCAGTTGTTTGGCATTTGGGAACTTGTGCATACAGTGATCTAACTTTTGACCAATATGTGCCCAGAGTCATAAGAAAGTCTTTCTATATTGCACAGCTTATAAACAAATTGATTTTGACTAGATCTAGAGATGTTATTGTCCCCCTTTACAAAGCCCTCATTAGGTCAGTCATTTTGTATAATGCCCACTTTGGCATGTATCTGTCCAGAGCCATGCAACTATTGTAATACCCACAGAGATACCTTACTAAAAGTATACGAGTCCTAAACAATAGGTCTTGCATGGCCCACCTCAAAAATGTATCACTATACTCAGTATACTACAGAGTGCTTAGAGGTGATATATCTGGCATACAAAGCATCCTCCGACCTAATACAGATGGACCTACTGAACATCAGCAAGTCAAATGGCATCAGACATACTCAGTCCAGGTATCAAAACTGAATGTTGTGGAGAGATGGATATATATCACAGAAGCTACCACTGTTCCAGAACAGGCTATCCATTCAAGTAAAATAAAGCTCATCCCTGTCCACATTCAAATGCAACTTGGATCTAAGGATGGGTAATAGAAAATGTACTGTAGGATTACCCCTCATGCCATTGATGGATAGAGGCAGTTCCTAAATGCTGCATCCCTTACATGGGCCCCCTCAAATTATTCATAGTATGATCACATTTATTCTCATTAGGACTAATATACAATTATCAGCCATGGGATAGGAAAGACCAATCAGGAAATGTTAATTCAAGCAACAAAAGGGGAAATTGGCCAAGCTTAAAATGTCCTCCAAGTGAATCTCTGTTGTGGTAGTAAATAGTTTTAAAAAATTGCCTTTTTTAGATCACTAAGTGCCCCTCTCACCCCCCCACCCCCCAGTCTTCAACAGCTTCTGGCACCTCTGGCTTGTTCCAAGTTGTGTAGAGATGAACTCTGTTGGATTTGTAAGGTAATCTGTAAGCCTAATGCCAAAAAATGCATCGTCATTCCCTTTGGTAAAAACTCAGTTCCCACTAATTACTACTTCGATGGTAGCCTACTGAACACTGAAGGCATTATAAGAGATCTGGGGACACAGGTTGACAGCAAGCTCTACTTCGACCACCACATTGCCACTGTGGTGAGAAAGTCCTTCTATGTGGCACATCTCATTACCAAGGGTGTTGCATCCAGGAAGAAAGAGGTCATCATCTCTCTCTACTCTTCCCTCATTAGACCAATCATCGAGTATAATGCCCCATTTGGTATGTACCTCACTAAACAACTGCAACAGCTGGAAAGGCCACAAAAGTACCTCATGAAGAGGATCCTAGGCCTTAAACACATGCCTTACATGGACAGACTCAAAAACCTCCAGCTTTTCTCTGTCTCATATTGTCTATTAAGAGGCAATCTCTGCTTGACTTACAAATCCATGTCTGACCCAGCCCTGTTAGAAATGTTACAACTAAAAAAATACCAATCTCTCCACACCACATGCTCCATGGACCTCATCCTCATTACCACAATCAACAAAACATGCTGGAGGGACAGGTTCATAACTCAGAGACTGCCCATACTCTGGAATAGACTTCCCATACATGTCAAGCAGAGCACCTCACTGTCCCTTTTCAAGAGAAATCTTGATGAGTGGATGGGAAATATAAAGTTCACCCCGGGATCACTCCAGTGGCCCTACTTGATAGAGGCACCAGGAACTAACGATGACATGATGCCAGGGCACTTCTATGGACTAGGCTTGTAAAGGCTCCAGGGCCATTAACCTAGTACACACCTATTAACCTATGAACTTGGCACTGTTCTTGCAGCTGGCCTGGATAGGCCTTATCTCAGTTTCTTTAACTAAATATTGTTCAAGGAGTGTTATCTTACACCAATATTTGAAGGCAACTGTATGGAAACTAGTTCTCTTTCTCTTTTAAATTGTATATATTAATTTATGATGTGTGATGTAAATGTTTACTTCTAAAGAATTGTATTGCCCATCATTATGTAACTGTTGTTTGTGAATACTTTTGTAATTCCTCATGTTTGTCAACTTCTGCAATGTTTGTATTTCTTATAACTGAATCTTTTCTCCCTGGATCTCCTCTGAAAAAGGACCTGTGTCCAGTTGGACTTTACCAGTAAAAAATGTAAAATATATATATATATATATATATATATATATATATATATATATATATATATATGTATATACTTCATATGGTCGACATTTCAGAATGCCGACATTCATATGGCTGAGACCATATGATCAACATTCGAAATGTCGACCATAGAATAAAAAATAAAAAACACAA
>NC_056729.1:1162770289-1162915289 GCF_019279795.1 Protopterus annectens | reverse complement strand
CTGGTCTACCAATGGAAAATAAACTGGGGAAATACATCTATAAAGGCAGCAATGAGTCTCTTCTGTACATAGCTGTACAGGAAGTTAGTTTTATGTAGAAGGATTCAAAACAATGTGCATTAATATGAAATCAGCTGTCTTTGGACAGTTTGAAGCTGCTTCATGTTTTGCTTGAGCTACCCAGCTATGGCAGCATAAAACAGAATGAAGATTACTGCTCATTGCCTATACACTGGGATACAGCATAAACATGTATTAAGGAAACTATTTCTGCTGGGAAGAAAGGCAGCCAGCATACAAAATATTAACAACAAAAAAGCAATACAGAGAACTGATCAAAAAAAGGGGGATCTAGAAAAAAAAGCAATGTTGTCATATGCAGCTATATTGGAAATATGGGATGCAACCTGCTGAAGTAGAGGCCACCGTGGTAAAAGGAAATATTTATAGAACGGACTCTGCCGAATTAAGGTACTATGGTGATGGCCTGAGTTTGACACAAAATATTTGGTGCAGGCAACAGAAAAGAGGTGAGTATTTGCTTTTATTGTGAGATCTGAGAGCTAGAAGTACCATTCCATAAGTGGTTTTCCGACTGGAACCAATGTGCCGCATTTTATTTTATTTTATTTAAAGCTTTGAAGACCTTTTTCAGCCTCAACATCGGTGTAGAGGTATACAGTAAACAATGTTATAGATAGTGCATGAGATATTTGTATAAAATACAGATCACAAGTCCCTTACAATATTATATACAAGCTTAATTGGCATTTGATACAGAGCAAAAGTACTTTACAGTCATATACAGTCCAGAAGGCATAGCAGTGTGATCACAGTGCGATATGACATAGTGTTCAACAGGAAAAATGACACACAGTTTAAATTGTGCTAGATGTTACTTGATAGACGGTGGATAAAACCGTAAGTACTGAAAATGTGGTTATAATAAGTGAATTTAAGATAACAAGCAATTACCTAGCCAGATAGCTAGTATTTAATCAATCTGATCTACCTATTTGATTATATTATGTAAACTAATTATGGGATTTTTATATATAGGTGTTAAATGATTCAAAAGACCTGTACAAATGTCCCTGCTGCATTGTAAATGGGACACCGGTGCTTTTAGTTAAATGTGTAACCTTTTTTTCCATGCCAGCTATGTAACTCATTCATTTCTGTAGACAGTTTATTTCTGTATTAGCTATCGATTCTTTCATAATTTATTAAAGGATTCAATGTAAAAACGTGTTGTTATAGTGTGTTTGCTCTAGTCTGTTCTTTTAAACTACTATTAAGAATGTATTTCTGAAGTTATCAATGTCTGTTCAGAAGGTATTTGCATAGGTTATGGCTGAAAATGGTCCACGGATTGCCATTACCCCCATTCCTGTTTAATTAATGAACAAATGAGCACAAAAGTCTCATTAAAAATAGGTTGAAATGTTTATGGTATGTTCTTTTGGCAGAAGTTCTTCTGGCATTTGCAAAAACAGACAGATGTCTGGTTTTGAAACTATGTCCAGTCCATATCTGATTAAAAAAACTACTACAATTCTACTAGTATAAATAAAAACTTAATCTCTGGCTGATAATATGGATTATTCTACAAAATCTCATATTTCAGAATGAAATTCCATTTCAGGTTACTGGAAAATATAGTAGCTCTTTTCTAAATCTTATCATAGGTCTGGTCAACAACTTCCCACTTATGAAAGTATTCTGTTTATTGAGATAAAAACTGTTCTAGTTTTATCTGGCTGCAGTGGGGTATTGGAGAGTCTGCAATCATGGAAAAGGTGGAGAGACAGTTTTATATATTTTTGTCTTTATCCCTTCGTTTCATTATATTTGTGCCATTTCCGAGTTAACCACAAAAGCACGTTTTGATTAGTTGCAGTTTTCATTATTTAAAGTGACTTGTTTTTTTTCTCTCTTTTGCTTCATTTTTCCTGTTTGTTGATATGTAAAGATTTCCAAGGTAGATGGATACTCAGTGAATAGTTTCAGTGAGTAGGAACCCTGTCATTTGGCCTTCAATAAGGCATTATAGATCCTTTTTAAGATTATCTACAGTGTGATGTTATGGGTATTATACAACAGACCTTGATCAGGGTGATCGTGGGTGCTTCAATAACAGTTAAATAATTTAAATTCACTTTTTGTACTGGAAAGACCTTAACCCAGAAAGCAAGCATCAGGTATTATTTATTTGTGTGTCTGTTGTCTACTGTATAAAATAATTCCTCGTTGATTGTTTTGAATCAAGTCCCTTTCCTTATATGTATTAAACAATAAAATTAGTGAACTGTTGTCATGCTGGAATATGACTCATTTCACTGGTTATACATAATGAAAAATCTACGCATGCCTAGGGATGTTAGCTGTTCAATTATTTACATTTCTTTGGGAGCACATTTGTGTTATGTTGAATATTTGATTCAGCATCCAGCACTTCTGCAATATGTTGAATATTTTATTGACAATCTTATTTCCTATTCCTATGGTTAAATGGTCAGTGGTCTTAGGTGTACAGGAAGCACACCGCTAGGAACAGGAGGCAGTGGTTCCTGTTGACCATCTGCTCTGGCTCAAAATAGCAGGGACATGCCGGATATCCTAATTATTTTTAACATTTACTCATAAACTTACAAAGAGCTACTGTTGGTAACAGAGACATACTTGTGTTCATTATTTCTGAGTGTATAAAAGTTTTGCAGTTGAAGCTGTAAAATGCTTTTTCACATGGCTTGGAAGAAGATGCAGTCTTACTGTATATGTTATATAACTGTCTTAGTAATTTAATAAAAATTGTCATACCAGCATATTTGGTCATAATAAATTTTTGCTGCACATGGAACAGAGTGAAATGCTAGAAATGATGCTATGTTAGACAAATTCTGTTCAGATCTTCAATACACTATCAAAATTTGGTCTCTTTTTAAAATAATTTGTATCACATACATCCTACCCTGCCTATGACATTACTGTATACGTCTGTGAAAATGCTGCAGCCGGAGTCTAAAAACCTGCTTACTCACAAGCCTGAAAACAAGATGTGAAGTAAAGCATAGCATGGATCATGATTTATGTGACACTTTACTATAACCTAGGCAGGCTGTTATTACCCCAAATTCATTGATACTATGTGCAAACAAGACTTTTACAGTTTATATGATGCCCTTTGCTTTTCTACCCTGATTTCCATCTCAGAAAATGATCATAAGCTACATTTTGCTCATCTTCTTCATAAACTTAAAAGTGCAAATATACTTTGTGCTCTGTTAGAATTCAGAGCTCTGAATACCAGTAGGTAACATGGAGGTGTGTGATGCCTATGACAGTGTCACAGTTTTATTTTATTAGGTATTGTATTTTAGCATGTTTACTTTAAACAGAAGATGATTCCCATCAGCTGTATAATGTAAAACATGGGGTTGCTGACTGTCTGGAAGCATACAGTACGAAAACCTGACTGTGAAGCTAGTAACCCAACTTCATTTAGTCCTGCAAGCTGTAGAAAGATGGTCAGGATGGGAGAAAAATTATGCTGGTTTACATTTTCACAGTGTGGGGCACATCAGAAATATGGGTGCATCTGGTTATGGCAGACAGGCAAATTAAAAGGGCACAGTGTACACAGCAGATCTATCAGTATATAGGATCCTGTGCTTACAGCCACCTTGATGTCCTACATGTCCAGCATAGAGGTACGAGGACAGGACATTACTAGAAAGTGTTATATTATCCTCTGATGACATGAGCATCAGACCTTTCAGCTGTCCCTATTTTAGAGGAACGTACCTGTTTTCAGGCCTCATTTGCCCCTGCACAAGATGTCCATATTTTTGGAGGTAAGTCCCTATTTTTAGGCTTAATGTGCCCTTTCACACAATTTTCTGAATAACCTTCATCACACATAAATTTTGAATCTGACAAGTACAAAGAAAACTATTCTACATGACCAAAATACCAGTGGTAACAATAATTTAATAAAAGAGGGCTCACATCTTACATCTCCATTTTCAGAATCAAACATAAATCACCATGATTTTAGAATTGTATACTGAAGTTCAGCAAGGTCTACAGATTTTACGCTGTCTCTTTGATAATGTGCTTATATTTTTCCATCCTGTTTATCACTTTCTTTTTTAAACATGTTTCTGAGTAGTACCCATATTCCTACTGGCAGTGGGAAGAGTTATGTGTTATTTGGCATTTAAATTTTATGCTAATTAGATGGCCATATTTTTAGCTCAATGTACCTACTTTCCAAGGGCTATTTACCTTTTTGCAGTATCTGCAGGGAAAAAACATGGCAATGTGGGCTGTGGGTAGGTTCTCAGAGGCTATAATAACAGTGAAGTGACTCCCGCAAAAAGGTGATGGTGTAACGTGATATACTTACGTTTTACATATAGCACTTGGTATTCAGTGCCAGTAATACCCCAGCTATTTAGTACCAGTAAAACCCTGTGCCTTATATTGGCACAGAAGTCTAGTAAAGCTATTATCTCTGTTTTGTGTGTTACAGTAATTTCTGACACTGATATAGAACTAACAAAATAAAATGCAATAAAATCTCATAGTTAAGCACTGTGCTTGCACACACTAAGAAACCAGTGTTGATGCAGACATAAATGCTCAACGCTATTCAGATGCAGGCCATTGTTTTACTGCAGTTGTTGTGCAAAACTAGATGTACATTTCAGATGTCTGCTTGCAGTTTGTTATTAAAGTAATAATCGCTGTTGGAATCGTGGACAGCTCTAAAGATACTCTGATTATGATTAGCCACATAGAGGATATCACCCTACAAGTGGTACAAAGTGTCCTGTCCTGGCTTATCATTCATTTGATTTATTATCTTAACCCACTTTAGTATTTTTTCACATCCAGCCAGTACCAGCCCAACTGAATTCCACTGTAAACATCTTCCTTGCCCAGTGGCAAATTGTTTCTGTGTGAGTCCAGTTAAGGAATTTCAGTCATGACCCACCTTGTCAGCTCTCAGCAAAACAGATTGAATCAATTACTTCCACTCATCCCAGCAGGTGTACAACATGGATACTCTTCATCTTTCTTCTGTTTTCAGTCTTGTATTACCAAGATGTAAGTATTCCTGTCATGCTACACAGCTTATTTATGTCACACACTTACCTCCCAGTTAAATGTTTCATTTGCAGTATGCTCAACAGACTGAGACAACTTCAATCTAAAGACGCATCACTCCAAGCTCCCACTGGAAGGCCCCACATGGCCAGTCAAGCCTTCCAGTTTCTGACTGCTGATAGTACAGTTACTCCTTTCTCCATTATAATATACACTTTTCCTCTTGACTGAGGACAGGGTAAAAGCTTATCCTGCCATCCTGACATTGGTGCAACAGTGACCACCCCTTCCAGCAATCAGAATATGGCAACATTTTTGGAAGATCTGAAGCACATGGGACCATGCACACCTACTCTGATGCACACCATGATGTCAGGAAGTAGATATGCAAATGCATCCTTCCCCAGAACTTGCCACTTCTTTTTTGCTGCTTCAGCAGTTTGTCTCATGACTCAGTCTATCATTGGTGAAGTCCCTAAGTTTTAATACTTTAGAAATCTGCTAGGTGCAGTATCTGTGTGGCCCTTAGGTTACTTATCAGGTCCTGCGTCAATACTGCCTGTGCTGTTTATAGGTTAATAAGTTCATAGGCCAGTACGAGGTTAGCTGTCCTTGCAGGCCATTTTAGCCAAGACAGTTTCCCTTTCAAATGTGAGAATCAAACCCCATACCTTGTGACTTTGAGTTAAATACATTAACCATTATACCACTCCCATCCCTAAAGTGTGTGTTTAGGAGAGGAACATAACATAAGTTGTCCTGGCCCCCTTTTAAATAATTCACACCAACACATAAAGACCTTTATTAATAAATTATATAAGCATAAGCTTATTTAAACTGAAAAACCAGCAACACAACAATAACTTCACAACTCTCAATGATCTTAGGGCAGTATGCCTACTCACCCTGGCTGATTCATACATCAGGGTAGCGTACCCACTCACCCTGTTACATCGTCCATCAGGGTAGCATACCTACTCATCCACAAACCTTGAACGGGCAGTGTACCTGCTCACCTCTTTCAAACCAACCATTAACAAATGCAGTTCACTTAGTCAAGTAGCATGCAACAACTCACTTGACTTTCCCCAGTCCAAATCTATGACCACCTTCACGTTGAGGGGGAACAGAAGAGGACAATCTTGTTCCTCTTCTTTGCTACCAGCCTGCATACAGGCTGTTCTCCCTCCTAACCCATAACCTTCACCATCCCTTCTAAAAACAATTTCAAGTGAACGTTAAGCAAATCCAAACCCACCTCATTCAAGTGTATCCCATCTGCTCGATACCAAAAGACCACAATATCTGAAAAATTCGTATGTTCAATCGTTTGCATCCCTAAAACCTTTAATTGCCTAGCCAATCTCTGATTAATGAACCAGCTAACCTGCTGAATCACCTGATAACTACAAGCATTCCTCCAGTTTAAACATTGAACTAATTCTGATCAAGCTATACACATATTTGGATAAGCCATCTGCAACTTCAACAAATCTTGTAAAATAGTATGCTAAATGTAGCCAAATCCACCCTTACTATTTGTAAAGCCTTACCTAACCCCCAAGCTCGAGCTAAATAACGCAGCAACAATTCCTCTGACCATGCCCCTTCCTCTTCTGTCAATTGAAGAACAAACTGATCAAATTCACAAAGAGAGCTACTGTAAGCCTTCCTGGTAGAGAGAGCCCAAGAATGATGCACCAACCCCCTGGCTACCTCAACCCAAGGTTCCATATTTCCTCTGGCAGGAGTTCTGGCACATCCTCCATCCATAGAGCCAGTAGTCAAAACCTGTAAAACTGAAATTGGGACAAACTATCAGCAATGTCATTCTTCACTCCAGGCACACGCACTTCTGTAAAGGAAAAGTTCATTAACAGACTGTAAAACCAGTTTATGTAAAATCAACAGTAACAATTCTGACTTAGCCATCTTCTTTTGCAACACCCATACCACAGCCATGTTATCAGAATGGAAAACAACTCGCTTGCAATGTAAACAGTCTTTCCAAACTACAGAAGCTGCCCAAATAGGCATCAATTCTAAAAATGCAACATCATGTTTCCATTCTTCCTTTCAAAGTTGAAGCAATTTAGCTGCAAACCACTGCCCCCCCAAAGTAAGCCCCCATGCCAATGCCCCCAACTGCGTCTGTGAATAGCTGAAGTTCCTCTTGCCCCACCCAGTCCATCTGCCAAAAGATAATTCCATTGAATTGTTCCAAAAAACGGGACCACAACATCAAATCCTCCAAACTAACTTGGTCACTCTAACCCAATGGTGTTTACTCCTACCCCCTTTCAACAGAAATGCCACTGACCTACAAAAAGTACACCCAGAGTGTACTGCTTGATATGCAAAGTTCAAAAGTCCTAACAACTTCATAACTGTCCGAATCTGTACTTTATCCTTAACCACCACTGACCTTATCACTGTGTTCAGCCTGTCTATATTATCCATAGGCAAACCAAATAGACCCCATTCAGCATCCACTTTTAATCCAAAAATTCTAATGCTCTAGCTGGACCTTCCAGCTTATGTTGAGCCAGTGGTACCCCTAGTTCCTCACACATGCTCATAAATTTCCGCAAACCTTCCTGCGTCCCTAACCTTCCTTTCCCAACTAGCAAAAAGTCATCCAAGTAATGAACTGTTTTCTGCGTACCCACCCTCTGTTTCCATACCCACTATAGCACCATACTAAACTTCTCAAATGTTGCACATGTCACCGAACAACCCATTGGCATAGCTTTGTCGAAATAATATTTGCACTCACTACCACCCCCAGCAACGGGCCAATCATCCTGCCTGATTGGCAGTAAACGAAAGGCAGACTCAATGTTCACCTTTACCAACCACGGTTCCTTAAATGTATCAATCACTTTTACAGCATCGTCCAGGGATGCATAACAAACCTTAACATCCTCCTCTGCAATGAAATCATTAACTGAGCCTCCTTCAGGGTATGACAAATGATGGATCAGCCTAAACTCCCCAGCGTGTTTCTTTGGTACTAACCCCAATGGGGACACCTTGAAACTAACAAAAGGCGGGCTGTCAAACGTACCCAACAACCAGCCAGCGTATTCTTTCCCCACCAACCACTCCAGTATATCCTCCTTACCATGCACTGAGAGCAGATTTCTACAAACCACCCCATCACCAATCACCGCAGATTTAATAGAAAACCCTCATTGAAACCCATCTAATATCTCATCTCTAAGCACATGGTTGGGAAAACCTTGAAGCATGTCACATAGAACCTCCACTTTAATGGGGAAAGGTCCCCCTTCCCCTATTCCCCCTAAAGAATCCACTTCCCCGAGATCCATGAAAATTACCTCTAACCCTAAGAGCTTGAAACCCATGAACGAAGGGCGAGCCACCCTCCCTTGACACAAAGTTGGAATTCAAAGCAATGAATTCATGTCAACCACATTGAACAGCTGGGTGACTACTACCACCCCTTGAACAAGAGTACAAAAATTTGCACCCTACCCATGATGAAGAGCCACAATTAAAAGACCACCACACCCCAACTCCTTCACCCACTTTTTCCAGCCTATTAGACCCCCCCATAGGTATCCATCATGGTAGCCAACTAGATATCCGGATGCCGCACCTCCCAGCAAAGTGAATGATCCATTGCCTTCTGCTTACGGAACCTCTGATCATACCATAACCAAATGTTCCCTGGCCATTAACATTGCACCTCCTGAATTGTAAGAAAATAACCCAAAAGGGGCAAAGCCAAAGACTCATCTTTTTCGAGAAGCACGGCCATGTAATAAATAAAACCTACTACCCAGTTATCCCAAGTCCTGGGGTGAATTTTACCTATTCTTTTCCTACCTAAAGCCACCAATGCCACCAACAAATCCTTGCTATTAGTCAGCTCTGCCTCTATGAGGTGCTGCACCCCTTCAGCATCAATTAATTCAAATACAGCTATGTAATCTCCTTTCCAATTTTTTCCTTCACTGATGATGGAATGTGCGGGGTCAAAAAAAACTGCCCCGACCCTGTCACAATGGCTGCGTGGTTAACTAGTCACCTAGGCAAAGACCAAATTTGGGACCCAAGTTGAAACCTACACCAGAACTTTCCCATGCCCTGCACTACCTCTGATTACATCTCCTCTACTGGACCCGTTTTTCCCTGCAACGTCCACCTCAGCACACCCAAGAGCATTCCATTCTGTAACAGAGTTTCTGTTTCTGAGCTCCCCTTCTACTTTGCTTACCGCTGCATCCTCACTGCCTATCTAGTAAACCAAAACCAATGAAGCAAAAACATTACCTAGCCACCGTCTTGAGACCTGCTCAGAGCCGCTGAGCCAGTTCTGACCACCTCCTTTGCTGTATGCTGCCTCTTCCCCCAAGCTGTAGCTGTTGAAGTGGAATGCCTCTTCTTCTGCCCAGATGCCTGCTCCTGCTCCGCAACCACCTCTGCCATGGACACCTCTTGGAAAAATTCCTCAGCCTGATCCACTATGGCCTGCCAGCATTGCCTCAGTCCAGCTAATTTAGCCATCTGCAGAAAGAGAGATAACACACATTAACCACCACACTGCATCATACATACGCCCCTTTTCCTTCCAAACCCCTCAACAATGCCAACAGTAAACCACATCCAATCTTAAGCCTTGCTCCATGAATACAAATCTAACAATATAGCTTACCAGTATCAATCCCAGGACCCTCTATCTCAGCACAAATGAACACCTCCCCACATATTAATATTACTTGCTTATTTATGTACTCTCCCTTTGAGGACCCTGGTGTCTCCCACCAAGCATCTGCTTCCAGGAACACCCTGTCGAGCTAACCTACCCAAAGCAATATAAGGAACACCCATTCAATAACAAAATGCCAATCCAGTACCTACCTATACTGCATAAAAGGCTGCGCCTTTGCTTGCCTTATATTTTATTTATTTATTTATTTTTTAATTTTATTTTTTATACTTTAACCTGTTTGCCCCCATACCTCTCATTCCTCTAGAGCAAAATCCCTGGCAAAAACCTAACATGTAGGGAAACAAATAGGGCCAATTTAAATTTCTTCATATGAAAGTAGAATGTTGATAGATTAATAATCAGCTCTATCAAGTCATGAACCCAGGACAGCCCTATCAAGTCATGAACCCAGGGCCCCATACATTATAGGCAGAGCAATGTGCCACTCCATCATTTGAGCTGCAATAAGTTTGCTTAGCATGTATTTACTGATGGATGTGGAGTCTTAAAATCACATCTTTATCATTACTAATAATTATGATCCTCCACTATGCCCGGACAAGTACTGCTGTAGGAGGAACACACTAAATTATGAGGCAACAACGTGGACATTTATGGTTTTTTTTTTAAATCCATACACTAACAGAGGGTATAAATACCTTCGATACTTATGGAGCTCAGCTCGGTTTGAGCCGCTCATCCCCCCACCTTTTAGAGCTCACTAAACTGCCACAAACTCTTGTTGCAGCCACTTCAATGGCTGTTGCCCTCACTGCGCATGTGCAAAGTCTTCCACCATGCAGTGAACATTCTCCGGACATGAAAACCCTGTAAACTAGCAAAACAGCCACACAAACCCACCAGGGCACCTTTACTTATCATCCAGACCACTTAAACCTCCGATGAGGTAAAGAAAACAAAACCTGGCACCACTGATGACTCGCAACCACTAGACTATTGGGGAAATGACAAGGCCAAGAAAACCACCGGCCACCAAAGGATGGATAGACCACCATGCTGCAGCAGCCCTAAACCACCGACGAACCAGAACATACAGATGGACTTAAGCAAAAGCAATTCCCAACCCCACCAATGTGCCACAAGACTACCAGGGACCAAGGAGCTGTCACAAAGACCCCAGGTAAGCCATACACCACTCCGCAAACAGCCTGCTCCTAGACCAGGCACCTCCACCCTATCCCCCCATTCACCCCACCATCACGTCCCCCCTACCATCTAATGCCCCTAATCTACAGCCTTATTAGCCATCACACAGGATGGGGGGACAAAAAAAAACTGCTCCTACTAAAAGACCTCCTTGCAGCACACACACTCCAAGGCCTAACTGTCACCAAAGTACCTACAAGGTCGTCTGGATGTGTGTTAGCTTCACCAACACCAACTCACGCCAAAATGTGACCACTTCCTCTGGTACCTCATATTTATCAGCTACTCTAAGTCCCTCCCTAACCTACATCACTTCCCTTACCTCACCATCCCTTAACCCTTTATTATCCAAGGCTCAGCCCCTGTAACCTAACTTGCCAAACCAATATCCCTTCCCATTTACCCCTAAGATATCCCCCCACAACCTAACTAAAGAGGGACCAGGACAAATTGGTTTGTCCCAAACCTCATGTATCACCACAACTGCCAAAGGTTTAGTTCTGCCACTCAGAAATGACAGATGGAAAACATTTATCCTACCTCACAGCCAAATGAATGGCAGAAGTCAAGAGATCCTTGTGTGGAGACTGATGAGACGGTATTTCTCTATGCCTCAGTCATAGGGAGAGGCATCTCTACATGGACTGAAGCTGAGTTGGAGGATGTAGGCCAGTTGAGACTGGATCTGAGGCAGATAGGATTGGAGGAAGCTTAACTCACAGCATCCAACTTAGAGGAGAAGTCCCCTGAATGATGAGCTAGAGCCTGAGGTCTTCCAGCCTGATCTTGGAGAGTGTGTTCTTAAGATATTCCATTGCCAGTCAGGAAAACTTGAGGCTAAAGCCTCCACTCCTAAAATTTCACTCTAGGATTTTTTGGGTCAGCTGTTCCTCACTGAGTGGAAATCTTGAGGTCATCTTACATTAGGTCTTTCAGCTCAAGCCCGAACCATAAGGACGCTTGTGTCTCAGGGGTAAAATTGTACGCTTAAGGAAGGTGTTGTAATGGCAACACCAGTGTATGACAGGCCTTTTTCCATTGTGTGCTACCTTCATGTGACATGTGAGACATCCACCTTTGCAGGTGTCATTCTTTATTAGACGTGTATAGGGAGCAGTTAATGCAGGTTGTTGTCCTGTGCTGACACTATTTAAATTTGCGAGAAGATAAGGTATAGCTTACGCAATAGTAGCAATGAATATAGTCCTCTGTTCTGGAATTATATATTACTGTGGAAGTTTAAAAGCTGTATTTCAGGCATGTCTGAGAATGAGTTATAATACTCTTTATGTTCATCTTTTGGAGTACTACTGGTAGTATATGACCCTTGGCTTAAGAAGACAACTATGCATTTCTGCAAGGATTTAAATGGAGTTACATGTATAGATCCAGGTAGATAGCTACTGGAAGTTTTTGGTGCTCTACCCGTCTTCTAATAAGGAAACCTCTACCTTTGCTACAGAATTCTTCTAATGTTGAATGCTACTCAGGTGTTTACTTCTCTGGTGAAGGTTCTGGAGCTTTTACTTGACTTAGTTTTTATACTAGTAGTGGTGGATGAAGCAGTTAGGAGAGCAGGCAATCACCTCATAATTACTGATGTTCTTCGTGTTTCACTGTTGCAGTCATCACACTTGGGTTATCTGCCTGCAGGTAGCCCTCAGTCAGCCTGAATACCAGAGACTTAGTATTTGTGTGTCGGTTGCTATCACTCCAGGACTGACATCAGGCTGTCTGGGGTATAAAAACAGGCAGCTGACGCCATTACAACAGTCTTTCTTGCTGAGGAGCCCATGGAGGAAGCAGTTCGCATGAGTGCTGGTCAGCCACTACCTGAGTTTTTCGTTACAAATTGAATCATCCTGAAGTCTTCTAAAGCTAAGTACCCCATTGGGGATCCTTTTTTCTTGCTCTAACCGATGTCAGAAAAACTTAATATTTGTCTTTCCTGTGGAAAGCAAATACCACACCAAGATTTTCATTCTTACTGCGTCACCTGTTTAGGCCTAGACCGTGATGTACCTTGCTGTCGGTTTTGTGCCTTGTTGAACACCTAAGCCATTCATAGTCATGCCCTTTTTGTTGCTAAATACTTTTGTTCTCGATCTCCGTATTCTGAAATGGCTTTGGTCAGTCATCTGACTATCGATATTCTGAAAAACTTAAGGATAAAGACAGAGACAGACCGCACAGATCCAAAGCTGCCGTCAACGCTTCTGTTAAGCTAGTCGCCAGTCCACTGGTACTCAGCGAGGTGCTTTCGCAACCCCTGATGCCTGCTTCAATGGATTTGCAGGCCTCTACCGAGACCCGTTTGGAGTCCGGTATGCCACGAGACTCTTCTTCTTCTGCGGATGTCTCTACTTTGGATGGGTCCGGAGCCACTGAGCAGGCACCGGCTTCTGAGGAAGTTCTTCGCACTACCGATGTCCGACTCAAACCAATGACTTCTTTCACGTCTTCAGTTCTGTCTAAAACTACCAAGTTTCAAAGGCCAAGAGTACTCGCTACACCTAGAAAACTGAAGACCAAAGCCAATGCACCGTCTCCCTTGCCACAACATCAAATGCTTAAAATGGCAGAAGACGTTATTATGCTGATTAGGGGAAGTCAGCCTTCCCCTTCTAAGAGAAAGAGAGACCAGTCCCCAGCAGCATTAACAGACCGACGACTCTGAGGTATCTGATTATGAAGACATGCCCTTATCTGCTTATGAGGATTCAGATCCAGAGGAATCCATTCCTTCTGCCTCTCCTCCAGAGGAATTTTCTTTTGGTGAAACCCTACGTACTTTAAGAGAGCATTTCCATTGGGAATGCCAAGACTATCCTCAATCCAAAAAGAGACTCAGAGAAATTCTAGATTTGCCACAACATAGGCCTTTAGCAATACCCCCAGTCTTGGATGTTGTGGATGATGTCTTTATGGAATCCAGTCTTACTCCTGATACTTTACCCCCTGGTCCTAGGAAACCAGACATGTACTACAGAGTAGCTGACTCTCACAAATTCCTTTTAAAAAATCCTACTGCTGACCCAGAGGTCATCTCCCAGGGGCCTAAAGGTATCAAAGCAACTACAGCTAAGAATCCCACCCCTTTGGACAGGGATTCCAGAGCTTTGGAGAGATGGGGTAAGAAAGTATATACCTCTGCAACTCTTGCCATTAGAGCTTTGAATTGTCAGTTCCACATGCTGAAGTACCAGCAACATACTATGGAACTTATTAAGCAAAAAATAGCTACTTTACAGACTGTGCAGAAAATAAAGAATTGCAAGAGCTTATGCATTCTGCAAGCCAAGTCAGCAAACATACATTGCAGTGTGGCTGTGATGCACTAGAAGCATCTTGCAGGGCAGCAGTCACTGGTTCTGTACTGAGAAGGCATGCTTGGCTTAAGGAGCAGACCTTGCCAGACCATGTCAAATCAAAGTTACTTGACACTCCTTTGAAAAAGGGCAATCTGTTTGCCACCAAAGCAGAAGAGATTCTTAAAAAGATGGAAGAAAAAGCTAAATCTATGCAAACAGTCAAATAATTCTTGCAAGTACAGCCTCCTAGATTCAGTAGGCATTGCCCCTCGAAACATTGGTCCTTTCCAGCCCCCTCAAGGCCATCTCAACCTAGACCCAGGGGAAACAGACCCCCCAGACTACAGTCTCAGGGTATGCAGAGATCTAAGCAATAGAGTGCTTCCACTATTAAAGCAGGGAGTGCTAAACCACCCCCTTATGGAAAGAATTCCCAATGACTTCTCTACTCCACTACCCACCTCTGCCCAACTGCTTGTGCCCCTAGGAGGAAAACTTGTCCTTCATGCAAAAAACTGGATTTCCATCAGCAAAGACTAATGGGACCTCAACGTTGTATTCCAGGGGTACACATTTTACTTCCACTCACTACCAACCCCAATAGGGTTCCCAGACCTGCCTCCAAACCAGTGGGCAGAGGCACAAAACCAAGTTCAGTTTCTCCTCACTATAAGGGCAATTCAACCGGTTCCTGTGGAACAGATAGGTCAAGGATTCTATTCCAGACTTTTCCTGGTACCCAGAAAATAGGGCACTCGGTGCCCAATCCTAGATCTTTCAATTCCCAACACATTCCCGGTGGCACCAAAATTCAAAATGCTCACCCTATAGCAGCTTCTACCTATGCTAGCCAAAGATGCTTGGTTGGTCATCCTAGACTTAAAAGAAGCCTACCAGCACACCCCTACAAGAGAGTCATGCAGGAAATACATACGCTTCAGGGCAGGATCTATGCATTATCAGTTCACTGCACTTCCCTTTGGCTTACCCACTGCTCCCAGAGTATTCACAAAATGCCTGGCTCTAGCCATTGCTTACTGCAGACAGAGAAATATTCAAATTTACCCATACCTGGATGACTGCCTGATTCAGGCAGAGAGTCAGGAAATGCTGTACATTTGTAAAAAACCTTCTAACCTCCCTAAGGTACACCATCAATGAAAAGAAATTATAACTATTCCCCAATCAAAAGATTGTATTCCTGGGAACAAGCTTGGACACAGCATCCCAGATGGTGTTCCTCACTCCAGAAAAACAAGCCTATCTGACAGACAACTTTACTCAAATGGCCACCAGAACCCAGCTATTCGCAAGGAAAATCCTACAGGCCCTAGGGTTGATGGCCTCATGCATCCTACTAATTCCATATGCCAGACTGCATATCAGGAAACTTCAATGGTACTTAAAAAGTCTTTGGTGCCAACATTCTCAGGACCTGGAAACCGTCATTCTTATCATACCCTGTCTAAGGACAGAGTTTCTTTGGTGGGCAGCAGCATGCAACCACAACAAGGGACTGCCCTTTACTCAACCCCATGCTGCCCAGACCCTAACCACGGACGCATCAGACTATGCCTGGGGGACACACATGGACGGCAGTTGCATTCAGGGCCACTGGAGCCCAAGTCACATTCATCTGCACATCAACCTAAAAGAGATGCTAGCTGTGCAGTACGGTCTGACAGCTTTCAGATCCCTACTGTCTCCAGGACACCTGCTAATAAAAACAGACAACACCACAGTTATGTGGTATGTCAACAAGCAGGGGGGAACCCACTCTTACCCACTCTGTAGGCTAGCCATGGCCCTGTGGAACACGGACTTGGACATGCAGGTCAATCTGCAAGCTCAGTTCTTGCCAGGAAAACAAAACTCACTGGCAGATGACTTAAACAGACATCTCCTAGACCCACATGAGTGGCAATTAGACCCCAGCACCTTCAATCTTCTGATTCAGAAATGGGGGACCCCATAGGTGGATCTCTTTGCCTCCCCCTGCAATCACCAGCTCAGCAAATTCTGCACCAGGACACCTTCACAGCAGGGCCTGGAATGTGGATGCCCTATCCTTCCAGTGGGTAAATCTCTCAATCTATTCCCCCCCCGCCCCTTCTCCCAAGAGTATTGCTCAAGATAAGACAGGACAGACCAAGGACAATTCTAATTGCCCCAGACTGGCCACGCCAGCACTGGTACCCACTCCTGTGCAGCCTGTCACCAATGCCACCCTAGCACCTACACCAGAACAACCCTGCTCTCTCAGCAGGGGGGACAGAGCTTGCATCCACAACTGCAAACCCTAAATCTTGCAGCCTGGCCTATTCCTTGAAATCACCCCCAGTAACCAGCCTAAGCAAACAGGTGCTGGATGTCATTTTTGAGGCCAGAAGACCCAGTACAAGAAAATTCTATGCTGATAAGTGGAAGAGGTACTGCTCCTGGATTCAATTTAAAGGAAAGGACACATCTCTGCCCTCCCTGCCTCTAATCCTGGATTACTTAGCAGATCTACTCCACAGAGGCCTATCCTTCTCCTCCATTAAGACCCATGCCTCTGCCATTTCGGGTCATTACAACACTGAGCCACCTCTCTTCTCTAATCCTCTTAACAAACAGTTCCTGAGAGGGGCAAAAACCTTAAGGCCACCAAGAAGAGCACCCACCCCTGCTTGGGACCTTAACTTTGTACTGGAAAAACTCACGCTACCCTCCTTTGAGCCTGCAGCATCAGCAGAGTTAAAATTCCTCTCTTGGAAAACAGCCTTACTTCTGGCCATCACCTCAGCTAGAAGTGTGTCTGAGCTACAAGCACTTATGGCTGTGGAACCCTTCATTATTTTCCATGCTGACAGGATTTTCCTCAGGACTAACCCTTCCTTTATGCTTAAAGTGGTGTCCAAGTGTGGCTCTCAACCAATCTATCCATTTGCCAACCTTCTTTCCTAATCCTCAAAATAAAGGGGAAAGGATCCTGCATTCCTGGACGTGCACAGACAGCTCAGATTCTACCTGGGTAGGACTAAGCCCTCCAGGAAATCTAACCAGTTACTAGTCAGCTTTGCTTCAGGGGCAGAGGGCAAGGCCATTTTCAAGCAAACAATTTCCAAATGGATAGCACACAGCATCCATTTCTGCTACAAGCACCATGGGAAACCAACCCCTCAGGGGGTCAGAACACATTCCACCAGGGCAACATCTAACTCTACAGCATTCCTCAGGGGAGTCCCTAACAGGGACATCCTGGAAGCTGCTACATGGAGTTCTGTACACACCTTCACCAAGAATTACCACCTGCCTATCTTTTCCAAATCCAGGGTGGGGTTTGCTACAGCAGTCCTGCAAGGCATACTAGCCAGCCCCAACTCTTTTTGACTGCCTCCACCCTTCTTTGGCTTTGGGAATCTACCCAAGTGTGATGACTGCAACAGTAAAATACAAAGAGCATAGTACAGTTGTGTACACAACATAAATGTAGATGTTCGAGTGTATTCACTGTTGCAGTCCTGCCCCCCCCCTCCAGCCCCATTGTCTCTTTCCATCTCTCTCTCTCCTCTCTATGTATTGGTATTAGTATTTACTTTTTACTGGTGGTGTTTTTCACCACCATAACTTGGCTCCCTATTTGGGGGCTCCTGATATTTGGGGCAAGAAAAACTGATGTAATGCTGTTGGTTGCCTGTTTTTATACCCTCGACGACCTGACGTCAGTTCTGGAGCGTCAGCAACCGACACAGAAATACTAAGTCTCTGGTATTCGGGCTGACTGAGGGCTACCTGCAGGCAGATAACCGAAGTGTGATGACTGCAACAGTGAATACACTCGAACATTTACATTTATGGTAAGTGTACACCACTGTACTTTTTATATAGCATCTAATGAGAATGAAACCAATGAAAATAGCTTAACTTTTGAGGGTTTGGCCAAAGATGCAAAGATGTGGTGCTCCATGCACTGGTAGCCTTACAGATAATATTTAACTGCAGTTAAAGTGGAACTCTGCTGTTAGAGTAACATTATAAACCACCTTTGTCTTGCATTTATTTCTGAATCTCTTTTTTTTACTTTAAAGGGTGATTATGTGTACTTATTTATTTGTTTTCATTTTTCTTAAACAGTGTAGTTTCCATAAAAATATTTCATTAACTGAAAGTAATAGTTTTTACTGCTTTGTTTTATAAGATTTGACCAAAGTTCATTACTAGGCTAACAACTTGACAAGGATTTTTATGGCTAGCCATGCTTCCCAAACAAGAATCAAACCCTGTACCTTTTGTCTCTAAGGTAAACAACTTAAACATTATACCAACCCTGACCTATATTTTAAATTAAAAAAATGTCAGTAATGTTCAGTCTTTGTGTGGGTCAACTTGTAAGTAGTACTAATACATCCCTGATTGCCCTGATTTTAAGGATCCTTGTCCCTCATTTCCTCCTCAGAAGGTTGAGAGATATGAAGATTAATTTGCCTTAAATATTTATATGTTCCAATTTATCTGTTGTGCTCCCTAGAAACCATTATATCATTTCCCTTTTCAGGAAAACATTGAAGCTTGTTTTAGTAGTTTGCTTTCCACAACAAAAGTAACCAAACCAGTTCTTCCACCTATAAAGGGGAGTGGCTTAATTACGGTAGTCCAAAGAAACTAGTAATTCACTAGATTTCTTAACTGTCAGCATTATTTTCACAGTTTCAGTGAGCTATTTCTTTAAGGTTGACTGTATTTGTATTTTATTATTTGCTAGCATAACAGATGCAATAAATTATATCTTACATTTAAAAAAAAACAGATGAAGACATTTCCTTCGTTTCATCTCCTTTTACATCTACAAATGAAAAGTTTACAAGGGTGTACACACTGAAGACCAAATATGTTTTTTATTCAGGCATGTCCAAGGGTCAGTTCCCAGTGTTCTCTCCTGTCTATCTGATGAATCTGGGCATCTTGGGGCAATGTAGAAATTGCCTCATGTACACAGACAACCCTCTCCTCCTACCACCCAATACCACAACCTGTGAGAGATGCACTTATCTAGCGAAACTGGAGGTAAAGCTCTCTCCAATCAAGACTGATCTTGACAGTCAAGAGGAGAAGGTAAACACTTGCACCACACCACACTCATCACATAGTCTCACTAAATCTACACCACCAAAATCCACACATAGAAACACAAAAACATTCGCAGAGGCTCTCAATAATAATCTGCTCAAGCAACAGAGACCTCCAAAGCAGAAATGCAAGCAACCTCCACCCCCCAACACAACCCAAATGACACATAGCCCGCAGACTCAGTGTGCCACTGAACGACAGCCAATAAGGCAAAACAACGTACCCAACACACTAGTCATAGGTGACTCTATAGTCAGGCACACTGATGTCCCACTAACCAGGCTAAACAAGGAGAAGGTTACTGTCAGCTGCCTGTCGGGTGCCAGGATCCGCCACATAACCCACGCCTTTAGGTCACTCCACAACAAGCACAAATATGACTCTGTTATTGTCCATGTTGGTGTGAACGGCCTGAGATGTACTTCCCTGGACTACATGGAAAGAGACGTGGAAGAGCTCTCCGATCTTGCAGCCCAGGCAGGTATGACCCTAGCCCTGAGTAGCATTCTGCCATCACCTAGAATGATGCCGCAGTACAAGGGCAAAATGATTGACTTCCACAATTGGCTAAGCTTCTGGTGCCATTCTAAAGGGATCCAATATCTGTCTGCCTGGGATGACATGGTCGACAGACCACTATGCTTTGCCAGAGATGGCCTGCACCTGTCACCCCTGGGATTCCGGATATTGGCTAAGGTTCTTGCTGCCCCTATAGTTCCTTTTTTAGGCAAGGTTCAAATGACAAATTCACCACCGGAACAGGAACAGGCAAGCAAAAACTGAGGGTGATGCTACTCAATGCTAGAAGTCTAAATCTCAAAATGCACTCACTTGAGGCACTCCTTAAAATGGAGAACATCGATATCTGTGCAGTGACTGAGACCTGGTTCAAGGGTCCAGAGAGCACCTCTGCACTACCAGGCTATAACTCATAACACACTTTTCGGCCATGTAACCTGGATCGAAACACCAAAGGCGGAGGTGTGTCCATATTCATTAAGGATATCCACACCTCCAGGCTAGTTGCTCAGCATAATGCATCCGAGGTTATCCAAGTGCAACTAACTCTGGGCAAAACTGCAATCCAAATTGTAGCTTGCTACAGATCACCCACCATGCCCCAGGATTCCCACTCATCTTTTCTTGATGTACTGGAAAATATTAGGGTTCAACCAAACACCATAATAATGGGCGATTTCAACTACTCCACCATTAACTGGGAAAACTACTCGTGTACCAACTCCTTCGCTCAACGCTTTCTGGAATTCATAAGCTCCAATGCCTTGGATCTGCTTATCCACACCCCCACCAGGGGCAACAATATCCTAGATCTAGTCATTACCGGCATGAGTGACCGATGTTCCACACCTGAAGTCAATGCCTCATAGGTCCGATCCGACCATAAGCTAATTACCCCAGATATCCACATCCTGCCCCCCCCCCCCATTAAGGAAACCATGGTAAAAAAATTCTCCAAAACCAACTTCATGCTTCTTAAGACAGAAGTAGTGAACTTCATGACACCCATGCAGATGGGCAATACAGTTACGACTACTGAATCCTACACAATTGCACCTTATAAGCTCTTACATGAGTACATGGCTCATGCTATCCCAAACAGAACCAAGACACTATCTTCCAAAAAAAGGAAGCCAATCTGGTGGTTCCCTGCCATTAACAAACTGTACAACAGAAGGAAGAAACTGTTGCAAAAGAGAGTAAAATCCCATGAGTGGAGGAGCTCCCTGGTCAGCCTCAGTAAAAAGCTGCGATCCCTGATAAAATCCTCCAAAGCTAGTTATGAAAACAAAATCACCACTGATTCTAAAGACAACAACAAAGCATTCTATAGCTACGTCAAGAATCTCAATGGGAACACTCACATCTGCTCTGAGTTACAGCACAATGGCACTAAATATACAGCCCCAACTGATATTGCCAACATCCTGCCAGATAGGTTCAGTGCTAACTTTACCCCCCCCCCCTCACCACATAAAGAGCCCATCTCTATACTGGAAGAATGCAAAGTTCCTGTAATCATGACTGCACAGGTAAAAACCACACTCTCCAAAGCCAAGAACACAGCATCCATGGGACCAGACAACATCCCAGGCTGTGTTCTACATGAACTACAGGACGAACTGGCACCCCACCTAAGTACCATGTTCAGTCATAGCCTCACCTCAGGCTTTGTGCCTGCTAAATGGTGCACAGTGACGGTTATCTCACTCCACAAGGGGGGATCCACCACAGACCCCGGGAACTACTGCCCCATTAGCCTGACGAGCCTAGTCTGCAAGGCCATGAAACATGTGATCATGGAACTTATAAACAAAGACATTGGTAATCTCCAAACTCTGGACCCCACCCAGTACGGGTTTGTAAAAGGCAGATCATGTCTCCTAAACCTGATAGACTTCTTTGAAGCAGTGACCAAAGCTGTAGACAAGGGTAAGGTGGTTCACACAGCCTATCTAGATCTTGCCAAGGCGTTCAACACCATCCCCCACTCTGGAATTATAGATAAACTCACTAAACTAGGTATAAATCCCTATGTCACAAGATGGGTTGCCAACTGGCTCACTGACAGAACCCACACTGTGAAAGTAGAAGACTCCAAATCCGACTTCAGACCAGTGACAAGTGGAGTATCACAGGGTTCAGTCCTGGGTCCTCTCCTGTTTGGTATCTACTTCTCTGAAGTACAGGCTAACACAGAAGGTCTTTGGCTAATGAAGTTCACAGATGACTGCAAAGTAGGAGCCATAATCGAAACTCCTAACGATGTGGACATCCTACAAAAGGGCCTCACTGAGACATATGCCTGGTGTCAAAGCCATGGCCTGAAGCTCAATGCCAAAAAGTGCATTGTCATCCCCTTTGGTAAAAACTCTGTACCCATGAACTACAACATAGGTGGTAGTATACTTAACACTGAAAGTGTGATAAGAGACCTTGGGACACAGGTGGACAGTAGTCTCTCCTTTGATAATCACATTGCCACAGTAGTCAGGAAATCCTTCTACGTGGCACACCTCATCACAAAAGGTTTCTCATCCAGAAAAAAAGAGGTAATTGTTCCCCTCTACTCATCACTCATTAAACCCATTATAGAATACAATGCCCCTTTTGGTATGTACCTCACAAGACATCTACAACAACTGGAAAGGCTGTAGAAATACCTCACAAAGAGGATTACTGGCCTCAAACAGATGCCCTACGCAGACCATCTCAAAAAACTCCAGCTTTACTCCGTCGCATATCGCCTACTCAGAGGTGATCTCTGCCTAACATACAAAGCTATGTCAAACCCAGAGCTGTTGGACATGCTCCACTTAAAGAAATCCCAATCCCTCTGAGCTACACACTCTAGGGACCTAAACCTTGTTATCACAATAAACAGAACATGCTGGAGGGATAGATTCCTGTCCCGGAGACTTCCCATACTCTGGAATAAACTACCTATCTATATCAAACAAAGCTCCTCATTAGCACTCTTCAAGAAAAATCTTGATGATTGGATGGGAAATAGGAAATTCACCCCGGGGATCACCTCTGTGGCTCTGCTCGACAGTGGCACAGGAAAATAATTTTCTTGGGTGGCAAAAGCCAGGGTACCTTTTTGGCTGGGCTTGTATAGGCCCCAGGACCCATTGCCTAGTACCTACCTGTGTTCCTATGTTACTAGTAATAAATAAGAAAGAGAGAGAAAAATGTATACTATTTTTAGATCAGTTTTCCTTAGCCTGACATCAGTCCTAGTAGCTATCACAGTACAGATACATAGCCACTTCACCTAAGCCCTTCTAAACTTGTATGCCAAAACTGCTGAATTCCAAGTCTGGTAGTTCAGAATGAGTCCAACTGTACTAGCCCTATCAGAAAGCTTGCTGTAACCACCTGTGTGGTTAATTTTGAGATGAACATTTTTTAAACAAGAAACATCTTTATTGAATTATCACCTATAACATAGCCAATCATGCATTTATATAAGTGAAAACAAACCATATTGACATATTTTCAGTTGCAAACATTTTGCATCACATATAATCTTCCACAGTCATTGTCAGTCAAACATTACATTGCTCATTCATTTCCTGTCTTCCCTTAAACCTGAATCCTCCTCGCTCCCCCAAAACATTATCCTGTATGTATTGTTCCCATGATTCCCATTTTTTCTACGTAATTTCCTCCTACCCTTTTCTAAAAAATCCCATTTCCATTTCTTTTATTTCTATTACTATATTCACTACTTCTGATATGGTTGCTTTAGACTTTGATTTCCATTTCCTAGTAATTGCTTTTTTGGCAGCCTCTAGAATTAAACTCAGCAAGTCTAGGCAATTCTGATTCTTTATTACAGCTGAAAAAAAATCATATCCGTAGTTACACCAGTTTGCTCACCCAGTATTTCTGATGGAGTAGTCAGCAGGACATTTTTAAAGTTTGCCAACTCATTACACTCCCAAAAAATATGTTCCCAATTGCCTCTGTCTTCCCCATCACACCTTAAACATTTGCAATCAACCAGAGGAAAAATTCTTTGGAGTCTAATTGGGGTATGAAAATGCCTCTGTAAACACTTTCAAGCCAAGATTCTTAATCCTCTAGATATTGTTACATATTTGGGAGGCATACATATATCCCCATTGTTTATTTGTGAATTGCTAATCCAATCTGTCTTCCCTATTCTTTTTAACTTCCTCTGATTGATTCTTATAGTTATCATGCAATATTTTATATGTCCTACTCATTATCCATTTTTAAAAGCATCTTCTTTTCTAGATTCTACTAAAAATTCTAACACTGCTGGTTTTTTAGTTAGGAGCCTCCTATTCCTTTCTTTTTGCCAATACTCTGATATCAGTCCTTGATAGGGAAGGCATTATCTAGCCTGCAGTCCAAATAAATTCTTGGCCTCTTCCCATTCTATTACTTTTCCCCCTCTAATTATGTGCTCCCAATACCTTGGTTTTTTTGTCAATTTTCTCCATTAAATTCCAGCCCCTCTTGCCTATTCTGTGTACCCCTAATTGCAGTCATCTCTACTGGCAGAATCTCCTTTCTCTATCCACAAGTTGGCTTAGTTCTTAGAATACTTTATGAATATAATATTCTCTATGGTTATTGTTATTCTCATTAATGATATGCATCCAAAATCCCAGTCTCCCCTCATTTCTTGAGATTTCCCCCTATTTTATCATCATCCCTTTCCACTTTGAATTATAGCTTTCTGCTTGTGCTTTACATATGTTTTGCTTAATCTCTTCCCACATATCCCTAGCTGCCAAAACAGAAACCTTTTTAACCCATACTTCTAAGTACTTCATTTTATCATGTCCCCATAAATATTGGTATCGCTGAACCAGTTTGTGTCTGGGTACATAGTGTAGAGCTATTGCCTTTGTTTTATCTTCATTAATTTTGTTTCCTCAAAAATACTTAAAACTTATCAGAATGTTCAACAACACTAAAATGTCTGTTTCTGGTTATATGGTACAAAATAATATCATCTGCAAATAAAGACAGCTTTTCTTGATTACCACACCAACTATATCCTTGAACTTCCGAGTCTCTTATTTTCTTTGCCAAGGGTTCTAAATATAACATAAATAACAAGGGAAAAGAGGACTCCTCTGCAAGATTCCTCTGCTCAGCCAGAACTTAACAGAGAGGAAGCCCCCCTCACTTTAATTTTCACCTTCGATCCCTCATATATTGTCCTAATTAACCTTATTACTTGTCAGGGAATGCAAATGGTTCCATTGCCCTACTATTAAAATCCTTCTGTCTTATGCTTTCTTTGCATGAAGACCGACCAACAACGGTGGTATTTTGTTAAATTCATCTTCCCTCTAGATTATCATTCTCCTATTAATGCTGTCAAATGTTTGCCTCCACTCCACAAAACCATATTGATCCATATTTATGAATGTTGGCACCACCTTTGACATTCTTTTAGCCATTATAGACATAAACACTTTATAATCATAGTTTTGAATCAAAATGACCCTATATGAAGCTTGAGCTGATGGGTCTTTACCGTCTTTAGGTATTACATGTTGGTGCTTCTTCTCCTCTTAAAATACTGTTAAACAAAACCTTCCTGATCTTTACCACTTTCTTCCCTCCTAACTTCCAAACTTCCACAGGAATACAATCTATTCCTAAAGACTTTCCTGTAGATTGGTTATACATCACCATTTTATCGCATCTCCTCCTGTCCTAACTATTAGTAATATAGCATCATCTACTTCTAACCTTGGCACATTTATTTCTTCAGTAAACATTTCCATTTGTACTTTTTCTTGATTTCCACGTTTCTCTGCTTTATCTAGATTTTCATAAAATTCCTGAAATATGTCTAATACCACTATAAGATCTCTGGCTATTTTATTTATATAGGCTCCTAAGCTACCTTTTTTGATAAAAGCATTTCTGGTTGTAATATAAACAAGAACAGCAAAGATAGCAGGAGTTGCGACCTTTGTGAATAACATCCTGTTATCTAAACCGTCTCTACAACTGCCTTTTGAGTTGTCTAGCAGGGATATTATTATTATTAAAATATACACTAGAATCTCAGTCATAACTGTAAATCAGTCAGTCAGTTAGCCAGTCACTCAAACTGGACAATGCACAAGATTTACTTGGCAATGTGATATCCTAATTCAGTGAACATGAATTCACTGAATCAGCCATATTAGGAGACTTTAGTGTACTAGGTCATATATAATAGTGAATGTGCAGTTTTAGAGTTCTGTTTAATGGTTCATGAGTTTGCTCATGTTATAGCCAACAAAACAGGAACTGACAGTCTAGTGAACTGGATTCTGAATAAAATAAACCTGGCCAGTTTATAGTTACTGGAATAATACACAACATACATAGCAGCCAAAGACTAACCTTTACATCCTGGAAAGGTTCCCATCCACATCACTCCAAGACTCATTAAAATCTTCAAACATCATAAAAATCTGCCTGTAGATATTGTTGGAAAAGAATTCTACAAGGAGCTGTTGGGGGTGGGATTGGCATAATGGTTAATATCTGTACTTCATAAATGCAGGGTTTATGGTTTGATTCTGACCTCTGGGTATTCACTAGGCTTGTGATAGTCTACAGACTGACAACCTTGTATTTACCTATGAACCAGTGAGGTAGTCTATACAAAATAGCATGCCACCTTTAGATTAGACTATTGACTTTTTCACAAACTTATTTCTAGGTCTACTAGACAAGTATGTCCCACTCTCACTGCACAATTTGTTAAGATAAAGACCAGAAGCTGGATAGCCATCAATGCCAATGAGCTAATATCAGAATTGGATGCAGTTGCAAAATCATTAAAAATTTAGGGAGCGAGCATCATAGAAATTCATAGCAGAGTTGTTTAGAACAGGTCTAAATTTAAAGTACGACTATAGAAAGAAAGGTGTTACTTACCCTATACTACAAAAACATTTTGTGCAACCACACAGTTTGGTGAACAAATTAATACCAACATCACAAATCCATCTATATAGCCACTACCCATTTTCCCTATTTTTGCAGATGGGGTTGGGGTGCCTCTTTATCTTTTACAATTATCTACAGCCAATATTCACACCACAAATCCTTCTTCTCAAATTTTGAAACAGCTAATGTTTTTGAAAAGTATATCTGCTCTGCCATTAGTAAGTTGACACAAGGCTGTTTGTACACTGTTATGATAAGCTAGGAAAATGACTGCCAAGTTAGTTGTTATTAGGGAAACAGGGGATGACCCAAAGGAGTTGGGAGGCCTGACACTGCAGGCATCGTACTACCTGTAACCTGGATAGCTGCTTATAAACTACTTGTTTGACTTCGCTTTAAATACCTTGTTAATGTCTGTGTTATCTATATCTTCAGTCCTGCTCTGGTCTTTCATCTTTGAGAAACAGGCAGATAGTTGTTTAAAATGTGTACACCTAAACCTTCTTGGTAGGAATCTGTGCCTCCTGTGGTGCTGTACCCTAGTTACCTATGCTCAAGTCAAACATTATTTTTCTTTCTTTCTTTCTTTTCTTCCTTCACGTGACATAGATGATTTCAAATAATTTTCTACCATTGGTACATGACAAAGAATCGTTTCATTACCATTGTCAGATGAAAATATATGCCTGCATGGTTGTTTTTCCAGGTGCTGCAGCTGAGGACATAAAGTACTCAGATCTCATAAGGATTTATTTATTTTCTGGTCATTTCCTGCCTTGCTCTAATATGGACATCTATAGCACATGGGTGATGCAGTTACAAAGATATGGGCAGAGTCAGTCATGTTTAATACTCATTGTTTTCCACTATCCCCATTAATACAGGCACCTGAGTCTGCTGAACATTTCACATGAAGTTTAAAGAATCAGTGCACCGAGGTTTAATGGGCAGAACAAGGTGTAAGCTTTGTAACATACCTTAGCCTGCATATCAGAACTTTGTTCGTATTTAGAGGTGATGCATTGATTTTTGTATGGGACTGGAAACAAAGCAAAGTCTCTGCTTGATTTTGAGTCTGGAATGAAAAGAGATTTGTTGGATTGTTAAACGTACAATGATCCTTTTCCTCTTTGACAGGTAAATGTGATAAATTCTCAAGATTTATGCATCTATAGTGACATAATTAGGCATTGTTGGTGAAGGTCTTATCTTTTCAGAAAGCCAGGTACAGGTTGAAATTGGCTAACAGCTCTTCAGAAAAGGTGGATGTGCTTTAATATATAGCTTGGAATGCATTAAAAGCTGTTTGTGGTTATTGAGTCAAAATAGTAACATGAACAATTCACAAAGTTTGTTTAGTATTGAGGCGCATGTGTAAGTCATTGTTGCATGTTGAGGATAGAAGCACAAATGTTAGCATTTTGCACACTGTGCAAGATAATGCTATTTTGTCAGGTTGTGCATCTATCCTCTACAGCTATTACACATTTTACAGCATGCACTGTTAGTTGGAAATTTGTTGTAATATATATTAAAGCTGGCCATGTACCAAGTCACTAAGACATTCACACCCACTTTCTGAAGCCAGCGCAATACAAGACTGTAGGGGCATATGTAGTAAGAATGTCCATTGGATAAGATGCTAAACCAAGGTCTCCTCTATCTGAGTTAGTGGTAACTGACTCAGCTGGACATATAAGGCCCCATAGCAATTCTCAAAAACAGTAGGGGAAGTCCCCTTTATCCTGGTCAAATTTCCCCTAGTCAGTATGACTACCACAACTTGTATACATTATATATTCTGGCAGAGATTTTAAACTTAATATTAAATCAAAGGCAGCATGTTGAAGCATACAAACTGTTGACAGAAAGTAATAAAAAAATAAGATACTGAATGAGAATACAAATGGCAACAGTTTGTTCTGAGGTTTCAAAGATATTAATAAGAAAAATGCTGTAGTTGAAGTTCATAGTAAAATTGTTTAATGTTATATGTAGCCTCAGGGGCCACATTTCCAGCTGTCAATGTGCTTCATTCAGTCCATCTGGAAACCACCCACTGATGTATTTATCTGAAGATGACAAAGTGTCACACCACCGTCATCTGCTGTGGGCTAATACTGACTTTGACAACAGCTTTGTAAAATCTTTGAGAAAAGGGGGAACATTGAGATGCACATTCCTGCACTTTGGTATATATTAGCTAGCATTAACTACAGAAGAAAAATAACTCGAGGAGTCTAAAGATAACGTTGATAGAGATCATACAAATCCTTACTGAAACTCCAGAACAAAGTGATTGGGAATATGCCCTTCCAAGTAATTTGTATGTTGTAGTTGTAAGCATTATTTTATTTATTTATTTAAAAAGAAGGAAAAAAAAACAGTGGCTCCAGGAGAATAAAGTTTGTCATGTCTGCACTTTGTTTTTAAATTTTTATTTCTTTTTTATTGTTGGTAATGTATGTTTATTTATTTGCTTGCTTTATTTATTTCTTTATAGTAAGTTAGTATACTAGACAGTGGGAGTTTTTTTTTCAACCATAGCCTAGTCACAGTAAACAAGAGTAAATAATTACTGAATATAAAGCAGGCAAACTGCTTTCCATAGTATATGAAAGCAGGTCACAGCCACTTACAGAGCATACATTAGTTACTAAGCTAGAACAAGACGAATTGATTTATACAAATTACATAAGTCATAGCTATGGCTGAAATGAAGAAAGAATGCCAACAGAATTAGAGTGAAAAGAAAAACAATCCAAATTAAAATTCTACAACCACTACCCTTTTGCTCAAAGGATTTGGATGCTTTCAGAGGTCAATTAGTGTTTAAACTTTCAGTGTTTAGGCCTGGAGGGAAACACAGTACCGAAAACAAGAAAAGGATTTGTTTCAAACACAAAGCAGCATGATTGGAAAAGTTAAGAGCCCCTGAGCTGGACAGCTGTGCCTTTACATAAATTGCCTTTCCCTAATTTCTGTTAGTTAATGAATCTCCAGGCATTTTAAAAATTGTGAAGACAACTAATCTGCTTGGAGGTTATTGTTTATTATAGAATGACTGGGCATTAACATTAAAAAACGAGCATGCTGATTGGGCAGCTCAACCAGCGTGCCTGTTGTAAATTGAACATATACCAATGGGTAAAGGTCCAGTCACCTGGACTTTCTTCCATTAATATATGCAGTAAAAGTTTTTTAAACAAAAGAAAAAACTTACAAAATCGGAAACTTCAGACCAATGAGAGAAATGGGACAGAGAAAAATAAAAGGATAATTAGGTACATTATGCAAAACTAGAGAAACATACCCTACCCGATTATCCTTTGATTTTCTCTGTCCTGTCTGCCCTGTATGTTGAAAGTCTCCTGGTTTCCTTTTTTAATTAAAAAAGTGATGGGTTACTAGTCTATAACAAGTCCATACCAGCTTTAAACCAAATGTTTCTCAGCTCCTCTTCTCCAGTAGAAGTTGGTTTGCTTATTCCCTAAAATCAATGAAACAAATATATATCCAATAACTACTCCCCTGGCATAAAAAGTGTCAAAGACCTTGCACTTTCAGTAATCCCTACTTAGTGAGGTTGTTCAAGGTAAAGCCTTATTTGAATTATTTCTAACAGACCCTTTCACAATTTAAAATGAGATAGTCCCAATTTTATGGAGTTCATTGGGTGCAAAATGAATACTGTTTCTTTCTGCTTCCATTGACTGTCTCACAAATCCTTCATTGCTGCGGTTGTAGAGAAGTGGAAGGAAGACAATGGTAGTGTCTTTTCTTTAGGCATTGGGTTACAGTGGTAACCAGACAAAAGGATGGGCAGGTTGCTCAAGGAGTGTGGCAGCATTTCTCCTTTTTCTTAATTTTGTTTTTTCATGTATTTATTTTGCATCTCATGAACTCCATAACATTAGGACTATTTTGTTTTAAAGCTTCTACTGGTAAAGAGAAGGCAAAGACCATTGATTTTAAAGTTGGTCTAGACTTTAATTAAAAGAAAAGGGCAAGAGAGATCTTTATTTCTCCATTGCTTACTTTACACAGCACTGATGTACTGTGTAAGCATGGGAACAAAAGTCCCATATGCATGCGCAGCACGTCAAGAAAGCCCCAGGATACTGGACGAAAAATGCAGAAGAGCAACATGGCCCCTTATACAAGGGCATTATTTAAGAAAAGTAATTTTTTTCTTAAATAATGTCATTGTATAATAGCAATGATAGAAGGAGAGAGGAGAGAATGCAAACATTGGTATCTGATTTCAGTTGTCTGGACCAGAGAAGTGTCAGCATAGTAAACTACAGTAACATAGAAATAAATGTCATTTTTTCATTAAGCTGTGATTACTTTATTTATAGATAATTCACATGGATTCTTATTGGTAGTTAATTCTACCCTAACAATGGCAATGATAATAACATTAATTTGTAACAGTTCTTATTTATCAATACTTTAATTATCTTCATTTTTGCACATGCAATATATTACATTTGCAGTGTTGCCTCATTGTATTCTCATACCTATATTATTACTATTTAGTATATTTGAACAGATGTTTCACGTGGTAATAAAGCAATATCAAACCATTCTATACCTTCTTGGACTCTTTTAAACTGCTTTTGATCAAGGTCATGGTTGAAATGATTTTCAGAGCAGCTATTTATTATTTATTTTACATTTGTTAACCGTCTGACTGAGCCGAAAAGGCCCTTTTTCAGCAGAGGCCCAGGGAGAAAAGCTCCACAAAGAAAAATTACAGACACATTTAGTTATTTAGACATAATCAGTATACACACAAATTACAAGAGACATGTTTTTACAGTGGTATGCAGCACAAACAGTTGCAGTGGAGAGAACAATCAAAAAAATATTAATTTTAAAAATAAAGGTAAGTAATAGATTTGTGGTGTACGGCTGAACTTTGGAATGTAGGTAGAATACATGCATAGTACACGGGTACAGTATATACATTGTAGATTAGCCAGTGTTTGTGAGTAAGATTGAAAATCTATTATAAATTGCTCTAGATTTAGTATGCATATGTTATCCGCTTTCACCTTTTTACCTTGCTAACAAACAAAGAAGCAAACAAGTTTGAAAACAAACAAATAAATAAATGTGAATATGTAGAGATTTACTCAAACTTTACAAGGCTCGCTTAGTTAATTTAGTGGATTTCAGGAAAATGTTAAAGTAGGCCTTAGGGAAATTTGTGCAGTTGGGATCAATAAATGATACAGTATTGCATGGACAACTATGTTTTCTGTTGAACTAATATTAAGCGTTGAGGCAAGACATTATTTTCAGCATATAACAAAACAACTACAGAAATATGAAACTTCATATACAGACATAAAGATGGTTGGGAGTTTTTATTATTTAAGCTGGTACTAAATAATAATATGTAAATATTTAATTGCGGATTAGAGAATAGGCTAATATGTTAGTAAACATCAACTATTCTAACAACTTTTAAGGATATTTAGTAGTATGTTAAAATGAGCTTCCCTATAGTTGCTTGATGTTTAATTCTGGGGCATCAGTAGCACGCTGAAAAAAAAGATGAACAATATAATGCAGAATGCTGTTTCCCATAGGAAAATATTGCCAGTGTGATTTCTAAGTGTTCTATAACAGCAATTCACTTGTTCACTTGTTTTGGGAGATTTCTCCATTCTTCAAGTTATTGTGACCATAGAATTGGTATATATAAGTTCAGCGGATGTGAGAGGCTTACTCCCACATGGGGGGGGGGGTTGCAGGGAACTTGCCCCTTGCAAAAAAACAAGTAAATATGTGTTTTTTACCCTTCTATAGTTCAAGTATTTTTTCATCCTTTTGGCTGGTCAGCTTTCAGGTGGTCAACGTTTATAGCAGAACCATTAAATTGTCTAGTAGTTTCCTGCCACTAATTTTAAGTTCATGAATGATTGTTGAGGGGTCACCCTGTTAAGTTTTTAACTTAAATGGTACAATGTACATCACAATGCATCATCAGGCAGGCCAAGAACTGTTTCACACACGTAATATTATACCCTTACACAATAATATTAAACTATCATAGAAGTAAGATTTTAAAATGAAAGAAGGAAAAAATAAAGATTTTGCAAGAATAAGTTTAACTAATTGCTAATGAATAATTGACAGTTTTTAGATGTTACATATATGTTTATTTATTTATTTATTCGTTACATTTAAGAGTAAATATAGGCACAGTTTAGGATAACCAGTACACCAGCGTGCTTTTGGAGAAGAGGTGGTGGGGATTGGCATCCCTGGTGAAAAGTCAAGTAAGCACAGTGAGAACATACACATTCTATTCTGCAGTGTTTATTCAAAAGAGGAAGCAAAGCAAACATCAAATCTGATAAGCAAACCCTCAGTCTTGAGTTGTCATGATTTTTTACAAACTTTTTGTGGGCTGGAAAGCTTTACTGCATGCTCCAAACTTGTATGTTCCAGTTGTAAGGATGCACACCCTGGAGTGAAAGATTAATACCAAAAGCAGTTAAATGAAAAGGCATGCTTAACCTTTTCATTTAAGAATTTGACAGTTCATCATTGGTTCATAGGTGTTTACTAGGCTGACAACCACAAGTGCCTTTTTAAGCCTAGCTGTGCATCCCAAATCTATGACAAGTACTGGTATCCTTGATAGGTGTAAGCAGGGGCTTGGGAGATGAAACCTTTATAAACAAGGGCCTGGAAGATGAACCATTTGCAAGCTACCTGTGTCCATTAGAGACATAGGTGCCAACCCAGGGATGAATTTCCTTTCCTAGTCCAAGTGTCCAAATTACACTTACATTGGGTTAGGCAGGAACTCTGCTTCACATGGACAGGGAACCTGTTCCAGAAAAGAGGTAATCTCTGGGATACATAACTGTCTCTCCAGCAGATTCTATTTATATCACAGGCAAACCTTAGAGCATGCAGTTCAACCTCAACTTCAAAGCAGACAATAACCAGAAGACATAATTTAGTCAGGGAACCTGGCAGTACAAAACACCTTAATTGAGGTTTCACTGTGCCCACATTGGCAACAATTAGTGCAAAGGTCATATTTGCTCATTAAAATTAAATTTCTTTCTTCGCTATTATTTATTGCTAAAGCAACACACATTTAAAACAAAATAGCTACTCTTAATAAGTTATTTTTCTTACTTTCCCCATTTCAATGACTGAGATTCAGATATGATGATTTCACACACTGACTTTCATGACAGACTGTGGACATCACAATTAAGGATTATGACTTCAGGTAGTCATAGGTTCATAGCTGTATACAAGGCTAATGACCACAGGGGCCTTTATAAGCCTAGCCATGCAATCCAAATGTATCCCATGATTCATTGTCCCTTAGAGGTCATTTCAAGGGGTGTATATTAGTTAGAGCATGATTTAATGGCTGCCTGTATCCATTACAGACATAGGTATCAGACCAGGGATGGGTTTCTGATTCCCTATCTACTAGTAAAAGTCATACTTGAATAGGATTAGGGAAGGGCTCTATTTCACATGGATGGGATGTCTATTGTAAAGAATCAGGATTCTCTGACATACAGACCTGTCCCACCAACATGTCCTATTTAAGTTGCATGCAGAGTTTAAATCCTTAGATGTAGTAGTTGTGTTGCTGCCATCAGAGAAGGATCCAGTGATCCCATGTATGCCAGGAATAAATCACCTCTCAGCAGTCTGTAAGGACAAAGAGTATAGAGATAGCACTCTGAGGCTATCTGCATATGACATTGTGTTTATTCCCGGTTTTCTTTTTTATGAGGAACCTGTGAGGATTCCAGTTGTTGAAGGTGCCTGGTCAGGTACATACCAAAGTGGGCATTATACTCAGTAATGGGTCTGATGAGGCTGAATCGAGTGGCATGATGACTTCCCTGGACCTAGATGCCGTGCCCGTACTTATAAGTTGAGTGACATAGAATGAGTTCTTACTACTTAAAATTATGTTGGTTAAAAAACAAATTATTATCAACATGAGTGCCCAAATCTCTGACTACTGTGTCTACTTTTAAGGGTGTTTTATCAATGAGTTAGTTTCCTTGGGTGGCTGACTTTCCAAAAGGTGTTATTGTGGATTTTATAGTGCTGAGTTTAAGCTGTGGCTTTGGCACCAACCATCTGTCAGAGTTAGAACTTCCTGTAAGTGTCTTGGTGGGTTTCTATGATTGCTCTTAACATGCAAACATCTGCAAACTTGGTAAGTCAGATGCCCTTGGGCAGTGGCCTTGACTTCTGAAAAATAGATGCCAAAGAGAAATGGATCCAGCACAGAGCTCTGAGGGACTCCACTGGTGACTGGCCTCTGTGTGGAGGTGGTGTCTCCAGTCCTGAATTCCTGGGTCCTGTCAGTGGCAGATAAACTCAAAGAAAAAGTTAGCAAGAAAATATATTTTCAGATTGATAATGTGTAAAACACTGATAATGCTGTACAGTGCTAAATCCAGGACAAGACAACCTTACCTAGACCTGGTGCTGGATGGGGACCCGGCATGGACATAAAATAAATAAATAAATAAACAAATAAATAAATAAATAATAATAATAATAAAAACAGACAGCTGATGCAATGTATGATTCATGTGAACTATCAGTTGCTTATGCTTTTCAAAGTTTTATTAGCTGTTAGTAGCTGCTTAAGATCTGTATTTATAATTTGTATTGTTTGTTTACTCTCAGTGCCCAACTCTGATTTCACCAAAACTTTAGTATATGACTAAAATTGTATTTATTAAGTTGTGAATACAAACTGATCATGTTAACATTCTATTTATATTTTGCTGAAGCTTTGAGAGTACAGACTGTATGTAATTTATAAAAAGTATGAAAATAGATTCTGTTAACAGATGGATAATATTCAATAATTTTTCCAATGCATGTTTTATAGTATCATATCTCACAAGAGTATGATGCCGTTACAACATATACATTTTTTAACCTAAACTGTCATACTAAAACAGTATACTATGAAGATAATTGATAAAGTAACATCTATTGTAAGAAAAACTTATCAGATTAAAGCATAGATTTGTGTTGTGAATAGCAAAACATGGTGTTAAATTTTCAGGTACACTAGTATTTCTGACACTTTTGCATATGAACATTTCAGGGTGGTAGTGAAATAATATTTTCATGTAGATAACTGGGGTGGTTTTCAAAGTTCTACTATGAAATTCCAACTTCTTAAATGACAACAGCCTTCTTCTTCTTTCGGCTTTTCCCAGTTAGGGGTTGCCACAACGGATCACCTGTCCACTTATGATTGGCAGTGGAGTTTTGAGGTGTCAAGTTGCCAGCCCAGCACCCAACCTTCCACAGAAGGCACACATATGCATGCACTCACACCTAGGGCTAATTTAGAGTGTCCAATCCACCTACAGCATGTCTTTGGGATGTGGGAGGAAACTAGAGCACCTGGAGGAAACCCATGCGACCACAGGGAGGACATGCAGACTCTGCACAGAAGGCACCCCAGCCAAGGATCTAACTGGAGAGCCTCTTGCTGTGAGGTGGCAACGCTAACCACTGCATCACCATGGCCAGCCTTAAATGACAACAGCCTGAAAGTAGGAAATAAATGTATGATATACAGAAGGGTGAAAAATCAACTTTAATTGTTTTTTGCAGAGGGCAAACAACCCTGCATTCGCTGATGTGGGAGGTGAACCATCCACAAACCCCTGAAGTAATATACCAACACCGTGGTTGCACCAACTCAAAGAAGGGGGAAATCTCCCAAAAAAATCTGCACCAGTAATAATTTCCTATGGAAAACAATGTTCAGAGTTATGTGTTTCATCTTTTTTTCTTCATGCTAATGATGCTCGGGCAGTTTCACCTTGCAACTGTGGGAGAGCTGTATTCTACAGAGGTTAAGAAGTAACCTCATTCTGATATTATATAAAAACAAATTCCCACAAAAATGTAGACTGCATTATATAAGCCCATCTTCTATGTCCATCATAGAATATCTGGTCATGGGATATGTCTGGCCTAAGTAAGTATAAATAATAAAATGAATAAGATTTATGCTGTGGCAAGTTGTGATAAGTTGCTTCATTAAAAGGTGTTATCATGCCTATGATCTGGCTTTGCTGGAATGTAATGCTGAATGCAGGCATAGCCACGTATACATTATTTATCCTATAGTGCGTACTTTTCAAAACAAATATTTATTTTGTGCAGTGAGTATTTTAAATAAAATAAAAGAGCTGATGCATATATAATGGGTTATAGTTATTTAGATTATGAGCAAAATGTACATTGATACCCTGTGGTAGAATGAATGAATATTCTCCAACAGGGTTTTATTGTACAGATATCGCCTGGCAAAGAGAAAGTCCACTGCTTCACTGCAGATGAAAAAACAGACAAATGGATACCATCTTGTTTATACTCGCTAAATGTGTTTTGATGAACAAGTTTAAAATGAAAAAAAGTAAACAAAAGAAATAAATAATGAAAAAAAATGAGCAAGTAATTCAATTAAACAAGAGTGTGTCTGTGTGTGTGTTTGTGTGTGTCGTATATGCATGTTTATGAAAACGAGAGAGAAAACGAAACACAGAGAATAAGTGACTGAGTGAGCAAATGAAAGAGAGAGAGTCAGTGAGAAAAACAGCTCCCAACTTCTTTGTACACAAATTCTGGACAATGTCAACAATAATGGGTGAGAAAGCGCTAAATTTAGGGACAGCTTTCAAATATGTCTATAATTCTCTTAAAAAGAAAATAGGGCAAGAGGTTTTCCATCAGCTTGTATTAATGAATATCAGTAATAATAATAATACATATGGAACTATAATGTCTGGCTTTATTATATTGAGAGCACAGCAAAAATATGAGGCAAAATCAAGGAGAGTTGAGAGGCATGGGGAGCATTGCATTGCTTTTCACTGTATGACTTTTTTTTCATTTATTTAATCACAGTGAGACATCTGAGGTATATTCACTCAAGGAAGTAACTGTAATTTCTGTGCAATTGTGTGACTACACCTATGAGGAAAGGAGGTAAAACCCTGGCTAAGCACCTGATACTAAATGGTTGTTGGTTTATGACTGCTTTCTTTCCGAACCATCACTGGAGCTATACACGAGGGATATTGAATAATGTCTTAAACTATCTCAGTCAGCTTTGCATTATAGGAAGTCAAAGGGATGTACTTGCACATGAACCTACATACATATATGATGACAGACAACGCAGTGGTGCAGCGGTAGCATTGTTGCCTCATAGCAAGAGGTTCTCCAGTTCGATTCTCAGCTGGGGTACCTTCTGTGCAGAGTCTGCATGTCCTGCCT
This sequence comes from Protopterus annectens, assembly GCF_019279795.1. NCBI lineage: Eukaryota > Metazoa > Chordata > Ceratodontiformes > Protopteridae > Protopterus > Protopterus annectens. The sequence continues at coordinate 1,162,877,072 of NC_056729.1, read as the reverse complement.
GAGATCGTGTGGGTTTCCTCCCACATTACAAAAACATGCATTTGGAGTATTTCTCCCCAGGCCTCCGCTGAAAACTGGCTTTGTTCCAAGTCTGACTTTCCTCGTAAACAAATGTGAAATAAATAAAATAAATATATTCTACAAAGATCATGATGGCAAAAGACCTGTTATCACCTGATGCTACTTGTGTGTTGCAGCTGGCTCCTAAACAATTGACCCTTGCCGATTCCTGTCTGATTATTTATTTATATATTTCTGTCTATCTCTCTATCTATCTATCTATCTATCTATCTATCTATCTATCTATCTATCTATCTATCTACCTATTCTGCACTGTATTTGAAATATCTTTGAAACTCTTTGTTAATATACACTTTATCATTTCTGGAACTAGCATTTTCTTAATTCTTTATTGAACCATTCTTTCCTAGCTACTACTTATGTTGCTGTTTCCCAGTACAGTCTTACTCTTCATCTCCATCCCTCTCAGTTGCCTGCTTCAATGTGTTCATCTTAAGTAATGCTTCCTTCTTTACTCTCCTGTCTTACAGTGTACATACACCTGTCTCTGCTCATAGACCACACACTGTAGTTCTTCCATTTGCTGACTGGACTAAGTACAACAACTCATTTAGCTAACTATTTGTAAACTGGAAGTTGGATTTTCACATTGCACACACTAGCAAGTCAAGTTGCCCCATACATGAGGTTAGCGTTTCTTTAACTCTCTCAAGTCCCTCTCCTGGTATCAGGAGGCTGACTAGGGCAACAGCAGACAGGGACTTGATGGCAAGGGAGGGCAAAAGAATGATTTAAAAAAACGCTATCCTCAAGTATGGGACAACTTGACTTTCCAGAGTGTGCAATGTGAAAACCCTACTTCCAGTTTAGAAATAGCTAGATAAATGAATATTATATTTAGTCAAGTCTGCGTTTAGCATCAGGTGCTTAGCCAGGGTTTTTGAAATTGTATGACAGCTGCCAGAATTTTACCTCCTTTCTTCATATGTGTAGTCCCAATACCAGAAAGTGCATGTTTGTGGACAGTGTACATTTTTCACTATTGCAAAATAAAAATAAACATACTGCAGAAATACAAATGGTCCAACACACAAGATAGCAGTGAGGCAGCCAGGGAATATACAAACCATAAAACCTAACCAATTATATTTAAATGTCTTTGTTTGATTAAGATGCTTTTACTGGTCTGAAGAAGCTTACAGCGAAAGAGCTTACCATTTTTTATATTATGTAATAAATGTTTATGGTTCGTATACGGCCTGGCTGCCTCACTGCTATCTTGTGTGTTGGACTATTTGGATTTATACTTCTAAGCAGTGGGACACTTATCCTGTGGAGAGCTACCTGGGTATTTCTTATTTTCACATACTGCTGAAATAACTGTGTTAGTAGAAAAAATAGTCAACCTAATATCTTAGAGGGAAAATGTCTGTTTAATAAAATATGCATGTAATAATGCCCACCTGGATGAGTGCTATTAGAGAAACAAAACACCACCCAGGAGTACCCAATGCAGCAGGCATTGGGAACCTCCACCACTGGAAGGTCCATTATTTCCCCTCTAATGCTAACCCCGGAGGACATTAATGCACTTAGATAATGGGCTGTTACATTGTTTCATTTTTGGTTACTAGTATATACATTGTTTATATTTTTGAAGTAAAACACATCGGTATCCAAATGTTTCAAAGTTGCTGTAGCATATGTAATTGTTGCTGGTGGAAGTATTTTACATCCAAAATATAATTTATGTAAATAGTTCATGTGCACACATACACATAAACACACACACACAATTGCCCTGAATCACAGCCAACAACAAGCAGGGGCTAGGAAATTACTGGGGAGCATGTCCTTTTATTATATCCAGTTGTATTGCAGTCGCATCACACTTATAATGTTGAGTAACAGTCATGTCAGTGTCAGCTGTTCTGGCCTTTGTTTTTACAGTTTATGTTTTCATTGTTTTTGGCCCACTTGACATGGAATGGGGTTATGGTAAAGTACAGGTAATGCAGCTTTAATTTTGTTAGGGTCAAAAGTGCAGGCACAGTATCAATCCTTTGTATGCAGCAGCAGACTTCACTGATGAATGCTGGGCATGTACCACATGACCATTTTTTTCTTTGATGGTGTTTATCCTTTCTTTATACTTATTTGGTTTTGTAGTTCTAGCATATATTTAAATAAGATGGTGGGGCTGGATGCAGTGGTGCTTATCTTCTGCAAAAATGCATTTCTTGTGTGTTTTATGGGTACAGTGACACACTGAGCCCATGTCTAAAAATGGGAAAAGGAATTTTGGATGAATGGATACTTGCGGGTTATCTTTGCTATTTTCTCACTGTTAGTGGGCATACTGTTTATGTTGTTGATATTTTGATATGACCATTTCATTGGCCAGAAAGCATAGTAAATTTTCTGCTAAGACCGACCTAGTGCCAGAGCTTGCTTTAGCACCAGTGATTCCCACTTAGTATACATATGCTTTCCTTTGCAGGATTATTTTCCTTGAGTCTCAATTAGCAGGAACCCATACTTAATACTCTCACGGCGGAGGTTTTGTGGCAGGATTTCACCATGACACTCCATCTGGGATTGGCCACTTTCTTCCATCCCTTTCCAGCTAGCTTCTCAGTACCTATGCTACTGATTAAACCTGGTTCATCTGGAGCATAATCAGGGTACCACAAAGCCAGGTCTATCCTGGTGAACCTTTAATTCTTTGGTTTGCCATTGTGGCTCTCCACCTTCTGTTACAGCCTTCTGATCTGCTACTAAAATACAGCAATACATGTAATGCTTTAATTCTGCAAGTAAGTCATGAGCTTCACTAGTCAGAAAGGTAGTACACACACCAACAGACCAGGAGGAGAGCACTGTGAGAGTAATCAGGAGTCAGCCGATGAAACAGGAGAAATAAAATGTTTGAAAAACATTGATTTGTGTGGGTCTTTTTGAGGAAGTGGTTCAAACAACAGCAATTCTAGTAACATGATATCTTCATATTTTTGATCTGTGTCCCATTGCCATCTGTGCAAAGTACAGTATTAAGTAATGTTACATTCCAGTGATTACTAAGCTATGTGTAGGTCTACCACAGGAAACCTCAATGGAATGAATGCAAACTTCCTGTGACATATCTAGAGTTACCAAGATTTATTGCTGGTTTCCACTGTAGGTTAGGAGTAGTATCATTAAAACAGGAAATAGTAGTTTTTATTGGGCAAGTCTGGATAATAACCAAATATGTAGTGACCAGAATCTGAACTCTCCCCCCTTCTTTTTGTGATTACACTTGCATATTTATTGTAATGCCTTATTATAACAGTGCAGTGTAAGGGAAAAAGGGACACAGTTGCTGATTCAGATGGCCAGTTGTTACAGATGATGTCAACAGAAGCAACTATAGGGAGTGACAGAAGCAGGACATTTCCAAGAATATGTTTTAGTGAATGAATAACAATCAGTTACAAAATAGGATACTCTGTATCAAAACCATAAACAGTGAGCTAGGAATAGCAAAGAGCAGCAAAACACAGCTGTTAATATTTTGCTGATCAGTGTTGTGATTTAATTGTATAATTTTATTGATTTACTCTGTGTTGACTGGAATACACTAGTTCAGTGTCCTCTTTCCAGGGAAGACCTGAGGTGGCATTTATACTGGCTAGGGGAAATGGGGGCAAGGCACCAAGGGAAATTCTCTAACTCATTTATGATAAGTGCCATGGGATCCTTCACATCCCCCTAAACTGCCATCAAGTCAGGCAGGTGGGACTCTGTTTAACATCTCATCTCAAGGACAGCATACTTAGGAGTGCAGCACCCCCTAATGTTACACTACATTGTTAATACTGGAAAATTAATCCAATTACCTAGGGTGGGGAAAAAACCCAGAGCCTTCTAATCTTCAAGCACCAAATGTAAGTGCGCTACCAACTGAACCACTGATACTGTCATAAGTTCATAGGTATATACAAGGCTAATAACCACTGGGGTCTTTATAAACCTAGCCACAAAACCCAACCCAGATGTGTCCTCTTGTAACATGTGCATCTTAACTGGAGGGATATGTTAGTTAGAAGGTTGCTAAAAAGTTATGCAGGAGGGAGGTATATTAGTTTGGGAATGTTTACTGTTGGCCTTTGTCTATAAGAGACATGGAGGGCCTGCCTGGGATGAATTCACAATTTTCCATCCAGTGGTCAAGGTTACATTTGAATAGAGGTAAGTATGGACTCTGCTTCACATGGATGGGGAGCATATTCCAGAGCATGGGGATATTTTGAGACATATATCTGTATCACCAGCATGTTCTGTTTATGTTGCAAGCAAAGTTCATATGCCTGGATCTTGAGTTTTTGGTGCTGCTTGTTTTGCAGATGTGCCAAATCTCCATCAGGGATGGATCTAAGAATGCCTTATATGCCAAGCACAGATTACCTCTCAACAACCTGTAGGAGACTGAGTGTAGAGACAGGGATCTGAGGTGATTTGTATAACACAATGTGTTAATGTCCTGGATTCTCTTGGCGAGGAACCTCTGTGGGTGTTCCAGCTGCTGCACATGCCTAGTGACATACATGCTGACGGGGGGCATTGTACTCAGTCGTGGGTCCGATAAAGGATGAGTAAAGTGGTACTATAAATTCTCTGGACCTACATACCATACCTTACTTTTAAGTTGGGTGACATAGAATAATTTTCTAACTACTTTGGCTATGTGTTCGTCAAAGGCCAGATTACCTTTTACATATGTTCCCAGATATCTGACTACTGGTACAACTCTTAGGGGTGTCTTGTCAATGGATAATTTGCCTGTGGGGACTTTTTCCCAAAAGGCACTGTAATGCACTTCTTTGCACTGTGTTTTAATTCTTGGCTTTGGCACCAGTCATTTATATGCGTTAGACCCTCTTGCAGGATGTTAGCGACATGGGAATTTTTGACAACTTCCAATTTGCAGTCATCTGCAAACTTTGTAAACCAGAGGCTCTTGACATCAGCCTTGACCTCTGGAAAGTAGATGTCAAACAGGAGGGGGAGGTGACGTTTGAGCTGAATATGCCAGCCAGCAGATTCGCCATGCCACTCTGCTCAGTGAAGTTAGTACCATTTACTATCAGTTCTACAAACTGTTGCGTTACCTTTGAAGTTTCATACGAATCTGTAGAAAACTTTGTGGTTGCCTTCAGCATGGGAAGCTATCTTGACCTCATAATTAGCTTTGTTGGATTTAATTAGCGCTCTTAGTTTCCTGTTTAGTTTAATTACTGGGCTCTTGTTATAGATTACAATATATGTAAAAATGACACTGAAAATGTCCAAACTGGAGCTAAAATTAACATGATGAGGAGATATGTTCCTTTAGCACTGGTGATTATATTGTGTTTCCTGTCCAGGCTTCAGAGAGAGTAAATGTGTCAACAGAATTGTTTTCTCATGTTGGAGGACTGTAGCTGACTGTCTGTTTTGTGATTTTTGTCTTATGCATTAACCATTTCAACATGTATTATAACATGTGAAATGTTTTTGCACAGAGGAAGTAGCTTTGCTGCCGCGCTTGATTCCATTGGTTACTGCTTAACCTGCATATGCTCATCACTGTAAAAGACTAGCATCTCAAAGGAACCTTATAGAGTCAGTGGGACAGCATCCATCCATCCAAAACCCCTTTTTCCTATTTTTTCACATTAGGTTGAGGTGTCATTTCAACAGTGACAATCATCTAGAGCCAAAGATTACACCAGCGGGTGGCTAGCACATGTATAGAAATCTATGTATGTTTAACTGTGCGTGGTGCATGCAGTTACTTACCATGTACAAACAGAAATGACTCTTTGTCATTGTTTCTATTTCAGGCTTTAAGAACATGGAGATTTCCCTGGAAAATCTGCTGCATACTTTTCTCACATTGATGGTTTCCACAAAAAAGAATAGCCCTTGATCATTGAATGCCTCTGTACTTGTTGTTTGGTTAAATGGTTATTTTCCACTGCAAGAAATGGTCAAACCACATATCCACCTGATAATGTTACTGTAGCAAGCTCTTGGTTCACTGCCATTTCCAGTACATGTTTCCCATTCATCCTCTTTCTGTCAGCTGGCATTTTACATCAGCCAGTCAGAAGATGTCCATCTGTAGTGCTGATGACCCTGATTCATGATCTGTAGCTGGACGTCATTAATATCTGATGGTTGGGATGGGGAAACACGGCATCCAAACATAAGTATTCCCAAAGCAGTGGTACTGAGTATTCTTGTAGTACTGTTACAGGCCAAGATACATGCTTATAAAGGCACCATCTGTGTGGTCACAGTTGTGACAGATGTACTTAGGGCATATAGTCTCATATGTAAAAGCCATGGAAAGAATTATCATGGAGATGATCAACAGAGATATAGTAAAGCTCCACACACTGGACCCAACCCAGTTTGGTTTCATAAAGGGCAGATCGTGCCGTCTCAACATGGTGGACGTCTTTGAGAAAGTCACCAAAGCAATGGATGAGGGCAAAATCATTCACACTGCCTACCTTGACCTAGCCAAGGCATTGGACACAATACCCCACTCAGGCATTGTTGATAAATTCAAGAGGTTAGGTACAAATCAGTATGTCACCCGGTGGATAGCAAACTGGCTCACAGACAAGACCCAGGAAGTTAGAATTGGCGAGTCCACCTCTACAAAGAGGCCAGTCACAAGTGGAGTCCCTCAGGGATCAGTCCTTGGACTGCTCCTTTTTGGAATTTACTTCTCCGAAGTCAAGGCCAATGTCAGTGGTCTCTGGCTGACTAAATTGGCTGATGACTACAAATTAGGAGCTGTCATTGAATCTCACACTGACACATATGTTCTCCAGGAGGGGCTGACACAGACAAACAACTGGTGTCAGAGTCCTGGACTAAAACTAAATGTCAAGAAATGCATAATAGTATCCTTTGGGAAGTCATCCATCCCTGGTAGCTATCATATTGACAACACACCTCTTAGAGGTGACCCAGTAGTCAGGGACTTAGGGACACACATAGACAGTAATCTAGCCTTTGATCATCACGTGTCTATAGTGGTGAGAAAATTATTCTATGTTGCTCAACCTATAAAAAAAGATATGGCAGCTAAGTCCAAGGAAGTCATTGTTCCACTGTGTACAATGCCCCCTTTGGTATGTACCTAACCAGGCATATCCAACAACTGGAATGTCCACAGAGGTTCCTCACTAAAATAATACAGGACATAAGTAATATGTCCTATGTGGACTGCCTCAAGGTCCTATTCCTCTGTTCTGTGTACTACAGGCTTTTGAGGGGAGATCTATGCCTGGCATACAGGGCATTGTCAGACCCCACTCTGATGGACCTCCTGCATATCCAAAAAGCAAACAGCACCAGAATTACCCATTCTAAAGACTTAAACGTTGCCTGAGATATAAATAGGACCTGCTGGCGAGATAGGTATGTATCCCAGAGACTACCTTGTCTATGGAACAGGCTCCCCATCCATGTGAAGCAGAGTTTCTACCTAATCCAATACAAGTGCAACTTGGACAACTGGATTGGAAACCAGAAATTCATCTCTGGTTTTGGCGCCAACAGGTAACCTGTAAATGGTTCATCTCCAAGGCTCATGCTTACACTTATCAAGGGTATCAGAACTTGTTAGAGATTTGGGATGCATGGCTAGGCTTAAAAAGGCCCTTGTGGTCATTAGCCTAGTAAACACCTATGAACTGCACACCCAAACTCCTTTGAAAGCTAGTCCTAAACACTGTACCACTTTCTCAGTCACTGCAATCCTTCACTCTATCATTAATTTTGAAACTAGTAGTAAGACTGCAAGTTCTGTTTCTTTTCTTTCTTTCCTTGTGTTCTGTATCTTCAGCTTCCTTCCCCATCTTCTGTATATGATTCCATTCCTTTTCACATGATCTCTCTATCTCTGTCTGTTTATTGCCTGAATTTAGATTAACCACTGCCAATCTATGGGTGGGGTGGGGGTGTCAAGTACTGCAACATGGGGCAAGGCAATAGATACAATAAAGCAACTACATGATAGAAAAGAAGTCATGCGTAATGGCAGAAAAATTAGATGTTTTAGAGTAATGGTATCGGATAGTAGCAAATGGGAGGATTTCAAATTAATAATGATAATAGTGGCTACATTCATTATTTTATATACTTACAGAAAAGTAAGATACATATTCAATAGTAGCTAAAAAGGTAGAGGCTAATAACAAAAATAGGATAATTGAAGAAGTAATCCTCAGTTCACAGCTGCTGCGTCCATTGATTTCAACTCATACAAAGGCACTCACACACACACACACACACACACACACACACACACACACACACACACACACACACACACACACACACACACACACACACACACACACACAGATTGTGCTTGAGCAGGACAAGTCTACTTGTATTGTACTTTATATAACATTGAAACTCTGTCCCTCTGCCCCATCACTGACCCAGTCTTATAATCCCTCACTCTGCATTCATTACAACCATCTAGCATCTACTACCACCCCATTTACAACCATTTCACTTGCTGTCTGTTGACCCCTTCCTCACATTTTCAATTCCTAATTGCTAGCCTTTTTATCAGTGACACCTTCCAAAAAAAAAAAAAACTTCACTTTCTGCACCTTATCTTTTTTTTTTAGTTACTCTTAGTTCAGTTGATTCAAATACTTAGATTCATAGCTAAGAACTGGGCAGTCATTCTGCTGACCATTACAGGCATATGATGGTACAGTAGACGTGCTCTGTGCTATCTCTGTATGTATATGTTGCTTTTCGAGTGCTTCCTGAACATCATACATAAGATAAATGATTTGTAGAAGTAATTATGTATTATGTCGTACTCCTCTGCAGCAGCATTTTCCACTTCCCAGCTGCCATTGATCATATACCTGTAAATAAATTCCTGTTTAGGGTGTCTTTCATGCTGTAACTGCTTAATATTTGTGCAGTAATGGTTCATCGAAGTCAGTGCGGGAAACGCAAGATATAGCAACTCTCTCTTCTGGTCATCAAGTAGCAGGATGGGTTTTCTGTAGTCATGATTAAAGTGCAGGTGAAATGAAAATCCCCTCGTGTCTTCTGGGATAGTAATTAATAACCAAGCATAATAAAATGTTCTGCCTTGCATTATCCTAATGGCTTCTTAATTAAAATGTTACTGGAGTCAATTTTTTTCACTTTGCCTTGCAAGTGTGATATTTTTCCTCATTCCAGAGGTCACAGGCCCATTCCTGCAATATGCTATTAGAGATGTGATATGATTTTCCAGTAAACAGATTTTTCTCTGACTAAGTGCTGTTGTGTGGCCAAATAATTTACTGAATTCTGTAAAATTATTTTTCTAACTCAGCTTATGCTATATTAATTAACAGAGACTTTATTGCACAAGACCAAAGCATACTGAGTTGAGAGGAGAGCATTGTGCAACACAGGCAGTAAGCAAAGCAGGATAAGAAATGCAGGTTGTAGAAATGAAGTGTTTTCAGTCACTTGTAACATCACAGCATCTGGAGTATAGCCAGGCATCATTTACTAGACTCATGGTCATATTTACATTTGTGTTTTTCTTCTTCTTGTCCCAGCTGTAATTCCATCTTTAGCCCCATTCCATTTAATTGGCCCATTACTGGGAAGAGGGTGGACTGGGAGGCACCATCATTCACACTCACATTAGGTGGTCAAGATTTTTTTACATGGTGCCCTATGCCCAGCACACACTCTCTGAAGCAACATGAACAGAATGTGCAATGGGCTGCAACAAAGGATGTTCCATTATTTCTGCAAGAGATGTTCCTAAGCAGGTAACCATACTCCTTTCCCAGAAGTTGTAGCGCTGGTTTCCTCTGCTTTATCAAGGAAATGTTACCAGTCAGTATGGTCCAAAGGCATGCATCCCTCACCACCAACTTCAGGATGGTGAGTAGGCCACATCTCTTCACTTCTTTCCCCTCTCTGCTTGGCTGCTCCAAAGCCAGGGCCTCTAATTGAACCCTTCTCACCCAGGTCACACTCAAGGTTCCATCCCTTTGCACCAAAGTCAAGTTCATTTTTACATTTAATTTGGTGGCATTAGATAACTATAAAAATGTTTGTGCATCATTTAGGTATGACAGAATCACAGTTTTTCATAATGCATTTCTGTAAATGTGACTTTCACGGTTATAATGTGTGTTTTCAATCTTCTCTCCCTCTGCCAGTGTGTTAGTACACTTGTATGTATGTAGTGCTGTATTTAATGTACTGCATTGCTATTTACAATGATGAACAGTACCTGAGCGATCTTGAGTCCGAAATCATAGTTTACTTTTTATGTTTTTTTTTTCTTTGGATCAGTAACAGAGCAGGCCTTTCATGACCAAACAGCATCTAGGTCATCTAGATGACAGATTATTTTGGTTTCTTCTTGAAATAGTGTCTTGATCTCCATATCAATGAAATGCCTTCTTCAAAGGAAGCAGACACTAAACATGAGGCAGGCAGCTGTATTGTCACCACTCTCCACTGGTGGAGTACTTGCAGCTTCCACTTCCATGCTCACTGGGTTATCTATTGAAGCAGGAACACACACACACACACACACACACACACACACACACACACACACACACACACGCACACACACGCACACACACGCACACACAGACACACACACACACCTAAATGAAGGAGCAAGTCATGAGATGCTTAATTCCCTTTGTCTTATTGGCTCCCATGAGCTCAAGATTACTTCTGATCTTGGGTTCCTAATCAGCTAACAGTGAATCATAGCACCAGTGGGCAGTAATAGATTTTGCGGTTTCCCTTCTGACAGTAAGAAGAACTGTAACGTAATGCCATTTCACATTGACTTTATCTTGAAAAGCATAATCAGTAGTAGCAGCTTAATATGGTTAAGATCTTTTATCTATTTAATAAATCTGTTTATTAAGGAATATCAATAGGCTCCAGAGCAGTTTGTTTGTGATTTTTACACATTTTCAGATGGTACCACTCGTTATTTTCCTATGTATATTTCCTGATCCTTATTAACTAGGTTGTGTCTTCTTTGTTAAATAAACAACACAGTCTGTCTGCTTAACGAGTTTCACTAGTATGAGCTGAGTTACCAACTGATAAAAAAGGTGTGTTTTATTTATAAAATGTAACAAATAATTTATCTGTGTAGACCCAGTTAGAAGAGATGCAACTTTCACACTTAATGTTTCTACCAACAATATAAAATACTAACATGAAAGTATAAGGTTGTGTCACCATTTCACCAGTCCTTTCTCGGGAACCTTCATATATCACAAAGCAGGAGATAAATGTGTATACAGATTCATTCATTTATGCTTCTAAGTGCTGTGGGCAACTGAATGCTGTTTCGACTTTTGGTCAACATAAAGCTGAATAATTCTGGAAAGAATGCCCATTCATTGTAGGATCAACATGCACGCAAGCACTGCACTCACAACTCAGAGCTGTTTGAAGGATCAACAGCTCACCCAATATGGAAGAAAAGCAGAAAGCATCCAGTGAAAATCCTCAGAGACACAAGGAAGATGTGCAGTCTTGACACAGAGAGCACCTCACATGGCAGTTGAACTAAAAAGCCGGTTGCCCAAGTGCTGTGAGACATCATTGCAAGCTAATTAACAGCTGTGTCACTGTTAATGTATAAAAATTATTTGAAGGAGTAAAAATCAAGTTCAGGAATACTTCACAAACTATAATATTCAGACTCAGCCTAGTTAAATGTATATTACATTTCTATTGTGCAGTACTGAAGGCATTTTGTATATAAATGTGACCTTAATTCTTGAACATTTTTATCCATTTCTGTTACTTGAGCCATATATTAAGTCATATGATATGGAGTCAGCTGATTACCAGTAAATAGAGTTAATGTTTGTGTTACTGTAATTACTGCTTCTTCTGTCTGTGACACTGAGGAAAAGCTGATCACCAGTGAATAGAGGTAATGTTTGTGTTACTGTAATCAGTGCTTTACCCCTCTGTGCCATGGAGGCAGATGATCACTAGTGAATGGAGTTAATGTTTGTATTACTGTAGTTAGTGCTTTACCCCTGTGTGCCATGGATCCATTCAGTCATAAGTGAATGAAATCAATGTCTGTGTTACTGTAGTTAGTGATTCATCTGTATGTGGTGTGGAACCAGCTGATCGCCAGGGAATGGAATCAATGTTTGTGTTACTGTAATTAGTGCTTCACTCCTCTGTGCTTTGGAACCAGCCAGTGACTAGTGAATGGCATTACTGTTTGTGTGGTTCACACCTCTGTGCCATAGAGCCACCATATCACCACTGAATGGAGCTCATTTTGTGTTGTTGTAGTTAGTGCTTCATCTGTCTGTGCCATTTAGCCAGCCAGTCACAACTAAATGGAGTTAATGTTTCTGTTTCTGTAGTTAGTGCTTCATCAGTCTGTGCCATGGATCCAGCTTGTTACCAGTAAATGGAATTAATGATTGTGTTAGTGTAATTAGTACCTTATCCCTCTGTGCCAGGGAAGCAGATGAACATCAATGAATTGAGTTAATGTTTGTGTTGCTGTTGTTAGTGCTTCATCTGTCTGAGGCACTGAGCCAGTCAATCACCAGTGAATGGAGTTAATTTTTGTGTTATTGTAGTTATTGATTCACCTGTCTGTGCCATGTAGCCAGCCAATCACTAATGAATGGAGTTACTGTTTGTATTACTGTAATTCTGTTTGTGCCATGTATCCATGTGATCAGTAGTGAATGGAGTTAATATTTGTGTTACAAAAGTTAATGTTTCATCTCTCCGTGCCGCGGCATCAGCCATTCACTAATGAGTGTAGTTACTGTTGTATTACTGTAATTAGTGCTTCATCCCTATGTACAATGGAGTCAGCCAATCCTATAGGTTTACAGGTTCATAAGTGTGTATTAGCCTAATGTCCACAAGGGCGTTTTTAAGCCTAACCATCTCTGACAAGTTCTGCTACCCTTCATAAGTGTAAGCAGGGGCTTGGGAGATAAATATTTACAAGCAGGGAAATGGGAAATTGACCATTTACAGGCTGCTAGTCTCTATTAGAGACATGGGTGCCAAACCAGGGATGAATTTCGTGTTGCCCATCCAATTGTCCAAGTTACACTTGAATTGGGTTAGGGAGGAACTCTGTTTCGCATGGATGGAGAGTCTATTCCAGAGAAGTAGTCTCTGGGATACATACCTGTCTATTCAGTAAGGTCCTATTTATATCACAGGCAAGGTTTAAGTATTTAGAATGAGTAATTCTGGTGATGCTTGTTTTGCAGATATGCAGGAGGTCCATCAGGGTGGGGGTCTGACAATGCCTTGTATGTCAGGTATAGATCTCCCCTAAACAGCTTGTAGGAGACATAATACCTATGGGACTTTGAAGTGGTCTGCATAGGACATTTTACATATTCCCTGTATTCTTTTAGTGAGTAACCTCTGTGGATGTTACAATTGTTGGATGTGCCTGGTTAGGTACATAACAAAATGGGCATTTTACTTAATGATAGGTCTGTTGAATGATGAATACAGTGGAACAATGACCTCCTTGGACCTAGATGTTTATAAGTTGCACAACATAGAATAATTTTCTTACTACTGTAGATGTGTGATGCTCTATGTGTGTCTCTAAGTCCCTGACTACTAGGTTGACTCTTGGGGTGCGTTGTCAATGTGACAGTTACCAGGGATGGATGACTTCCTATATGATACTATTATGCATTTCTTGTCCTTTAGTTTTAGTCAATGGCTCTGACAGAAATTATTTGTCTGTGTCAGCCCTTCCTGGACAACATTAGTTTTGGTTGGGGTTTTTACTACTGCTCTTACTTTGCAATCATCCACATATTTAGTCAGCCAGAGGCCCTTGACATTGGCCTTGACTTCATAGAAGTAAATGTCAAAAAGGAGCGGTTCCAGGACTGTGACTGGCCTCTGTAGAGGTGGACTTCAGAATTCTAACCTCCAGAGTCCAGCCTGTGAGCCAGCTGGCTATCCACCGAGTGACATACCTGAACTCTTGAGTTTGTCAACAATGCCCAAGTAGTCTGTTGTGTCAAATGCCTTGACCAGGTTGAGGTAGGCAGTGTGAACCATTTTGCCCTCATCCATTGCTTTAGTAATCTTCACAAAAAAGTCCACCAAGCTTAGTAGGTGTGGCTTGCCCTTGATGAAAGTAAACTGGGTTGGGTCCAGTATTTTTAGGTTTCCTTCGTCATTATTGATCATTTCCTTGATAATTTGTTACATGGCTTTGCATATGAGACTATTGAGACTTAGGGGTCTGTAGTTTCCAGGGTCTGTAGATGACCCATCTTTGGGCAGAGGGATGACTGTTGATGTTCTTCTTTCATGAGGCATGATGCCTGTTTGCAGGCTATAGGTAAATAGCAATTACATAAGGCCTGATAGGTCATGTTTCATACTATTTAGAAGGCATCCTGGGATATTGTGTGGGCACATTGATGCAGTATTCTTGGCTTTAGAGAGAACAATGAGGACCCTCCCCCCCCCATAGTAGGGGGAGTTAGATCTGATGTTTTTTTCTGAGACGGGGTTGAGGGGGGAGTTAAAGGTAAAGTCAGTACTAAATGTTTCTGCCACTATAGCTGGCTCCATTAACAATGACCTCTGCACACAATTTTGTATTTCCTTTGAGGTTGCAGACATAGCTAAAGAATATTGTGTAGATGTCCTTGTTTACCTCAAATTTGGCTTTGGTAGATTTTATTTGACCTCTGAGTTGTTTGTTTCATTTCATTTATTTATTTTATTTTATTTTACATTTGTTAACCGGGAGAGACCAACTGGATATATGTCCATTTTCAGTGGAGGCTCTGGGAGAAAAGCTCCAGAGCAGTAGCATCATTAACAAGAGAAAGACATGTTAACCAAAAGGTTCATTAAACAATATATAGCGTACACAATCTTTATACTTCTTATAGAAGTATATTAAATATAAGATAGTGAGTTAACCAAAGAGTGTATTTGCCAACATTCACAGGCTACATTAATATATACATTGTATAGAGGTGTTTAACAGCAAGTATAGCAGGAAGATAGAGTAGATAACTTCCATAACTCATTTCTACACATGAGAGACATACTATGCCCTTTAGGATTCTTTACAGTGTTCATTGATACTATTATCCCATGTAGACATTACGAAAGCAGTAGATAAGCTGTTCCTCTAGTTGCTAGAAACAGAGACATATGAGTTGCTATCCAGGGGTAGTACAGGTACATAATCTGTGATTCAGTAAGTTTGTTTTGAGTAGTTTTTTTAATTGGATGGTGGAGTTGTTATTTATTATGTGTGCTGGAAGGGAGTTCCAGATTTTACAGATGAAGTGGCTGTAAACAGATCTATCTGCCTCATTTTTAAAGTTTGTTACCTTAAGGAGGTGTTGCGTACTTGATCTCAGGGATCTGGTAGTGGTGTAAGGCTGGAGTAGTTGCTGCAGGGTTGGTGTGTTGCCTGGATGATGTTGTACTTTGTGAGCAAGTGCTAGTTGGCTGACTTGAAGGGTCAGGGGGAGTTCTAGCCAGTTGAGTTTTTTTAGGCTTTCACAATGGTGGGTTCTAGAAGGCGATCCTGTGGAGAATCTGGCTATTTTATTGCAGCAGCTATCTAGTTTGTTGAGCTTAGTTTTTTGGAGATTGGCAAGCATGGGGAAAGCATAACGTAGGGTTGATAGGAGGTGTGTCCTGGCTGTGGTAACCTTAGAGTGACTGGTGAGAAACTGTTTGTTGCGATAGAGTAGGCCCATTTTTCTGTGGACTCTTTTTATGGTCTGGGAGATATGAATGTCAAATTTAAGGCTATTGTCAATTTTGAGGCCTAGCAGTTTGGTGTGACTGTTAGGTGTGATGGTGGTGTTGTTATGAGAGGAGATTGAAAAGTTAGATGAGGAGGGTGGAGATCTGTGAGGGCTGAAGAGGAGTAATTTAGTTTTGGCTGGGTTTAGAATGAGGTTTTGGTTAGTGATCCATGTTTCTGCCAGGCAAAAGCATTCTAGTGTTAGGGAGAGGAGGTAGTCAAGGGAGTTGGCTGCACAGATAATGGTGGTATCATCTGTATATTGGACTATTGAGGTTTTGGGTATGGTGGATGGTAGTTGATTAGTAAATAGGGTGAAGAGTAGAGGACCCAGGATGGAGCCTTGGGGTACCCCTAGGGAGACAGTCAGGCAGTAAGGGAGAAAGCTGATTTTGCCAATTTACAGCTTGTTGCCTACCATCTAGGTAGCTCTTTAACCAAGAAATAGTGGAGAAGCTGAGATTTAAGGTGGGTAGTGCTTGAAGCAGTTTTTCATGGTTGACCATGTCAAAGGCTTTAGATAAGTCTAAGAGAGTTGCAGATACTAGCAGTCCATTGTTTCTGTGGCTATTGACGGTATTATTGAATGATGTAAGTGCAGTGGTGGTGCTATGGAAGGGTCTGAAACCATGTTGCTGAGTGGATAGCAATTAGTTTTCTAAGAGGTACTTCATCAATTGCATGTGGACAACCTTCTATAGAAGTTTTGATAGGGGGGAATGTATAGGTGTGGGTTGATAGTTACTAAGTTCTACAGAGGTACCCCCTTTGTGCAGTGGTGTAATATGTGATATTTTCCAAAGATGGGGTACTTTGCACTCTGAGATAGATCTGTTTATTAATATGGAGACAGGGTAGGCTGTTGCTTCAGCTGCTAGTTGCAGATATTAGTGCTTTTATCCTAATGGATGCTATGCATCCTAATTTTTACCATGATTTCCTTCCTTCAGTTGTACTGCCTACTGATATTGTGATTCCACCAGGGAGGCTTGTTTTTGAGTTAGTTCTGTACTTCTTCATGATGGGTACATCTTTGTCTATGCTGCTATTATCACTTTTATAGTGTTTCTTTGAACAGTTCCACCTTGACAGCAGTGTTCTAAGGGTTTAATGGGGCTTGAAATGTTGTGAGATTATCAATTATTAGTAGGAAGTCAGCCGTAAAAAAACTTCCTGAACATTTCAGGATTAGCTAGGGTTCTGGGCTTGGGCTTTATTTTACTTCAAAGCAGACCATTTTATGGTCTCTCCTTACCAGAAAAAACATTACACTAGGGGGTGTGCACTCTCCCATATTATTGAGGACCAGACTCAGTATGTTTGTGTCCCTGGTCTGGGTATTGACAATTTGAGGGAGTTTGTGTTTACAAAATCCAGCAATCTCTGTGCCTGTGCATTTGATGTTATATATGATTCCCAGTTAATAGTGGGGTAAGTAAAGTGACCCATGAATATGGTATTAGGTTGCATGGTGAGTGTTACCAATAAGCTTAAATACATGTTATAGGTTTTCTGGGTCATAGAGTGGGTCCTATAGCTTGCAAGGAAGTGGTGTAGGATTTTGGCTATGGTAATTTGTGTATGGAGAAGCTCAAGTGCATTGTCCTGCCCATGTGCACTCTGTGGCTTTAAACCATGTCTCAGTGACCACATAGACATCAGAATTCTCTTGGGTGAGAAGTTCTAGTAGGGAGGGAAGTTGTTTGTTTAGAATACTAACATTGAGCAGTAACCCCTTTAGATTTTCTTGGTTTTTATTTGCAATGTTAGAAGTACTTTCAGTTTGGCATTGCCTAAAAAAGTCACTATGAGACAGAACAATGTTTAAGTTAATATTTGAAAGCTTAGAGGGGAGAGGTGCAGACCATCCCTAGCAAACTAGCATGGTCTGTTGTTCATCTCCTTCCATGCTGACAAATATTGCACCTCCTTTGAATGACCCTGAAAATTAAGCCAATTATTGAAGTCAGTCACCTTTTGTTCATATTGTGGCAACATCCTTGGAGAAAGTAAAATGATGCTCAATGTTAGGCTCACAGCAGCCAGGGACACACATTCCAAGAGCCCCATGATGTTGCTCTTCAGATAGTCTATGGAGGTATGTCTCAAGGTTATTTACACCCATATGGACTATGCCCGAGTCATACTGGTACTTGTGGTCCAATGATCTCAGAGCATGGTTAATATGGCAGATCCTCGCCCATGATAAGCAAGTGATCACGACCTTCTCCTTACTCAGCCTGGTGAGAGGGACATCAGTGTGTCTTAGAATAGAGTCTCCAATGACCAGAATGTTAGATTGTGTGGTGGCTTGCCTTATGGACTTAGAAGTAGAGGCTCCATTAGATGTGGCTACATGTGTTGACGTGGGCGTTGTTTTGAAAGAATGCATTTGGGGCTGCTGAGGGTATTTGCTATGTGTACTTCATCTAGGAGGTCTGTGGGGTTTAGCAAGGTTATATTTAAGTGCCTCAGCAAAGGTCAGTCTATGTGTCTGCTTTGAACAGTGTGTGATGTATTCAGCGTATGTATTACTGACAACCTGATTGACATTAGGAATGCTTTTATGTGAGAGCATTGCCTCCAGTGGCATTGTGTAAATACATCTTTCACATACCTTACCAGTTTCTTTGAGAATTAGCTGATTGTCAGTAAACATGAGGCAATTTGTACATTGTCTGAGGATGCCCATATCCACCAACCTGGGAACAGAGATAGTGGGAAAGTTCATATCCATGACAAAAGACACTTTTTTATTGAGAATATAAAGTAATGTCACTATTATCTGGTTTGCAATTCTGGGTCTGGGGGCAGTGTTTGTCACTGCAAACTATTTTTCTTTATGCATCTAGGTACTGGTGAAATGTCAAGGGTGTTTTTACAGGAAAAATGTCAACTCAAGGAGTCTGCATAAGCACTTGCAAACACTTGAGGGGTCACAAATAATTAGCCTCCGCTGAAAACAGGCTCTGTGGAACCTAGTCGGACATTCCCGGTCAACAAATGTTAAATAAAAAAAAATAAATAAATAAAAAATAAAGAGTTATTGAAATATTCTGATGTTAGATTAGACAGCAGCTAATCAAGCAGTACTTACTGAAAAGAAAGAATTAGCTTTGCCAAAATAATGAAAAGAAGGGATTTGCCTGATTGGTTACTGCCTGGCTACTACCAGTGCTGGTCTCACCACCACTCCACACTGCTGTGATACAATCCCCTTTGCTTCTTCTCTCACCAGAAGCAAAACAGTAGCATCATTCCCATGATGAAAAGCAGGCCAAAGTCTTTTTGGCGATCAACAGTCTTGTCACAGGTGATGCAGAGGTCTGTAAACTTGCTGTAGCCTTTTCCTGGCAGATGCCTTGAATAGCAACCAGACCAATCAGGAAAGATTGTGAATGGAGTTAATGTTTGTATTATTGTAGTTAGTGCCTCATCTGTCTATGGCATGGAGCCAGCCAGTCACCAGGGAATGGAGTTAATGTTTATGTTACTGTGATTAGTGCTTTACCCCTCAGTGCCATGGAACTAGCTAATCACCAGAGAATGGAGTTAATGTCTGTGTTACTGTGATTAGTGTTTCACCACTCAATGTCATGGACCAACCGACCACCAGAGAATGGAGTTAATGTCTGTGTTATGTCCAGCTGTAATGGTAAATGGTGACAAGGAAACTGCAGATGGTGCAACCTTCTCTTCATTACAGGAAGGATTTGGTGAGTTTTGTATGTTTCATGCCCTTGAGGGCTAAGGCAAGAATGTGATCAGGTGATTGGTACTTTTTGTTTAACTGAAAATAGCAGCTGCAGTTATGCAACATGTATCTGCCAGTGGCCTGTACCTTGAGGTACTTGTAGCATAGTATGAGTTATATAACTGCCGCTGGAAATTTCTGGCTCATACTTGGGTAGAATAAAAAGATAGGGACTGATTGCCTGACTTGACATAGGCATACCTGGGAGAACTGAGCTGTGACATGTAGATTAACAATGTAGTGTATAATATTCTTTTGTGAGGTACATATTTCACACATTAGCCATATTGTTATGGCAATCCAATCTCCTGAGTATGACTATGTGTCATGGCCTCTGTAGGCATGGTTCCTTGTAAATGGAAGCAGATATATAGTATAAATTTACCTTTGTAAATCTGCAGCATCCCTGTGGCTATACTTGGCCCTATTCCTAAAGACTAGATATCAGTGTATGTAAGCACTTACACTGAGAGAAAGCTGAAAGAAGGTCTTAAGGAATCTCAGTACCAGTGTAAGCTTGTTTATAGATAGGCCTTACACTAAAGTGAGTCATTTACACTGAGACCATGTCCTTTGGAACCATGGCAGACTTACACTGAAAGCAAGTCTTTTGGAATCTGGCTCTTTTTGTAAATGTGTGTGTGTGTGTGTGTGTGTGTGTGTGTGTGTGTGTGTGTGTGTGTGTGTGTGCATGTATATTTTTGCGTGAGGGTATATGTCTATTCATATTACACAGATGCACACGTGCACACGAGTCTATTATGAGCACAGTAGTATAAAATTAAGGGATGTGCCAACTATTCTATACCTCCTATGATTGTTCCATTGGTTTTGTACAGTTTGTTTTCTTTCCAATCTACACAAGATTTTATTTTGTATCTTGGTTTATTTAGTCTTTTATATGACATTTGTTTACTGGGAAAGTCCAACTGGGCTGTGAAACCCATTTTCAGTGGAGGCCCAAGGTGAAAACCTCTAATGAAATATAATTTGTATATGCAACTGATACATGTGTCATAGCAAACATAAATTTTAAGATGTATATTGTAGGAAAATGTATATAATAGTAATAATAATAATAATGCAAGTTAATGATAGACCACACAGATTTACATAAGTAGACAATTGTATTCAAGATCAAATATAATTAAATAAAATAAAAAAGTATATACAAAATTGTACAGAATAATGCAGGAGGTCATATAAAAAGGCAGTATGACTGAAAATGTAGAATAAAACAAGGAAAGAGGACTGAGGTGAAATACAAATAAAGAGGAATATGACACAGCACATGTAAGACAGATATACATTTGGGAGAGGTGGAGGTAATTGAGAGGAAGAAAAGTAGGTATAGAAAGTGAAAATAATAGGAAAGGTAGTGGAATGAGAAAAATAGAAAACGCCTAAGAGAAGAGGAAGAAAAGTTGTATCAGCCTGGTTTGTATAAGTAAATTGTTGGGTTTTGGATATAAATTATTTAATTTGTCTTGGAACAAAAGACTGCTAGGTATTGATCTAATATCCATAATGTTCCAGGCTTTGGCCACAGAGTTACATTATACACTGTGTCTTATAGACTTATTTGGTTTGTGGATTGCAAGGGACTATTATTTAGAGAAACAAGGGGGGGGGTAAGTAGTGCTTTACAACAGAGCTGAAAACTGGTCAAAATGTGGGTTTATATATTATTTTGAGTGCAAGGAAATGAGTATACTTAAGGTAGTGGGGTATTTCAAGCCAGTTTAATGATTTAAGAACTTTGCAGTTATGCAAATTGTAAGGCTGATTTGCTGCAAACCTAGCCATTTTATTATAACATAGCTCTAGGTTTAATCTTAAGGAGGTCCCAATGTTAGTTAAGTATAAGAGAGGTAGGAGTTAAGCACTGCAAGAGTTTTCTGGAGAGGTTGGTGAGATTTTTTTTGTCTCTGTAGAGCATAATAAGTTTTTCTTGTGTTTTTTAATGCAATTCTGAATGTGGATATCAGCTTAATATTATCATCTATTATAACATCTAGCAACTTAGTATGGGAAACAGTTTTTATCACGATATTATCTTTGGACAACATTAGAGATTTAGGGAAAAATAAGAGTATTATTTTTAGGCTTGATGAGAAGTTGGTTGTCACTTAGTCAGTTTTCAAGGGAGTTAAATGCCTCTTGAGTGATGGCTTGTAGATGGGGAATATTATCAAGTGAGCAGATGAGAGTGGAGTCATTTTCTTATCACATCAGAAAAGCTTGTTGAGAGGAAGTATGGCAATCACTAATGACTTTGCTAAACAGAAGAGGACCAAGGAACACTAGTATCTGTTATTAACTGTGAGGAAAGGAGACTCAGCAGACATTTTACTGATTGATAACAGTCAGATAAGTAGCTAGAAAACTAGTTAAGAGTTATGTTGGACAGATCCAGAGATGCCATTTTAGAGAATACTTAACTATGAAACACTGTATTAAAGGCTTAGGAGAGGTCTGGGAAGAGGGAATACACTAATTTATTGTTTTCTCTGGCTTTATTGATGGTGTTTAGGAAGGCTATAAGGGCAGTTGTAGTGCTATAAGATGGATGGAAGCCATGTTGAGTAAAGGTTAATGGGTTTTCTTGAAGGAGGTAATGTGTCAGTTGTTTGTGAATATATTTTCAAATATTTTTGAAAGGGGGCAGGATTGCAATCGGTCTAAAGTTGGTTATTTCAAGGGGGTTACCTCCTTTGTGAAATCAGATGGAGTAGAATTTTTTTCCAGAGATGCAAAATGTATAATTCTTATATGGTTCATATATGGTTCAACTGATTAAAATAAAGACTGGATATGCAATAGAAGTGGAAGTTAACTTTAGTGAGATTATTAGTAGAGGGACAGCAGGGCTTGAGTTTGCTTAATAGATGTTTTGTATAGGAGGTAGAGACTGGTTTTAAGGAAAAGAAGGATTGTTTGAAATGGGAGATTGTGCAGGGTTAGAGTGTGTTTGTTAGGACCTTTGGGGGGAGGGTGACTATAACATCTATGAAATGGAAGTTAAACTTATCAACAGTTTATAAGGTGGGAGAGGTTTGGGACACTGCATCTCCGAGGATATAACATTTTGTTTACTGAACACTAACATTTTTGTGGATTACTTTTTTGTTAATTTTGGGGTCTAAATAGTATTGTTTCCTGTCAATATTAATGTGTTTTTCAACAAGGTTTCTTAATTGTTTATAGTTTTATAGATGAGCAGGGGATTTGTATTTTTGCCGTTCTATGCAATCTTTCTTCCTGTTATGCATTAGATTTCTACAAAAACGGGATAGCCATGGCATCTGGTAAGTCTTACCTGTTCTCCTTCTTAAGGGAGTAAAGCTGTTTAGAATGCATAGAAATAAAATGCTAAATCAAAGAACAGCATCATCTACTAGTAAGTTGTAAAGAGAAGACCAGTTAAGGGCTTTGGAGTGTCAGTGAAGACATCAGGGTAAAAGTTGGTGAGGTTACACGATTCTTTATACAAATTATTGTTTGGTATTGTGGATTGCAAGTAGCTGTGTACATATGTGGGATGATGGTCACTGTAAGAACTGGCATAAATATCTTTATTTTTTAATGATCCAGAACTGTGCTGAACAAGTGCCAAATATCTGAATTAAAACTTTATGTGCTAAACCATCTTGTGCCTTTCAGAATAAAAGTCTGTACATACTATAGGTCTGATAAAGGTGGTTTATTATGTAGTAGCATCGTACAGTGGAAGAGTAAAGCCTAACCATGTCCCATGGCTAACTAAATAAACTAAACAGTTACTTACCTCCAGGGATAAAGCCTGGAAGGAATGGCATAGAAACAGAACTCCACAACTTGAACTCAGATATAAACAACTCCGTAACAATGCCAAAAAGCAAATCATCAATGACAAAAAAGCTATTTCTCCACTAAACTCACTACCCAACAAAATAACCCCAAATTGTTCTGGAACTCTGTTTCCTCTCTCTTAAATCCTGGTACTCAACACAACCCCTCTCCATCTCCTGACAAAGACCCTCAAGAAATTGCCCAAGCCTTCAATTCTCATTTTATTGATACTATCCAAAAACTTGTTAATGATTTCTCTCTACAAACTAACAAAAGTATAATCAGCAACATAAATGACAATACACTCTCTAACCACTCCCCCCCTCATCGATTGCAGTTCCAACAAAAACCCATCCACTCCTCTATTTACATTACAACCAGTACCCACCTCTCTAGTTCATAAACTGCTCTCAAAACTAAAACCATGCTCCCTCTCTTCTGATGGTCTTCCAGCTGAATACTTAAAACTTGCAGCAGATTCTATAGCTCTTCCAATTAGCATTCTCATTAACTGATCAATCTCTGAATCATATGTCCTACAACTATGGAAAAACTCAATTATTACTCCCCTTCACAAAGGCGGTAACATCAGTGATCTATCTAACTACCAGCCCATCTCCATACTTTCACCTCTATCTAAAATTTTAGAAAAGTGTATTCATTCTCAATTGCTAAAACATCTCACAGGCAATAATCTACTGACACCCACCTAACATGGTTTTCGGCCAGCACACAGCACAACAACAGCCTTACTGTCATTTACCAACACTGTATACAAATCTCTTGATGCAGGCCTACTAATATCAGTGATACTACTAGACCTATCAAGCTTTTGATACAGTGTTCCACTCAAAACTACTTTTACAACTTGAGACTGTAAACTGCTCCCCACACACGCTATCCTGGTTCCATAACTATCTACACAACAGAAAACAATCTGTTAGATGGCAAAGTAAGCAATCTGATTACCTACTCAACAACACAGGCATTCACCAAGGATCTGTTCTTGGGCCCTTGCTTTTTAACATATTTATTAATAATCTCCATAAAGCATCCCTGTAAAGTACACTCATTCAATATGCAGACGATTCAACAGTAATTACATCCTCTAACAACATCTCAGATCTCCTAATGTTAACACAAAATACATTTACTTCCATCGAATCCTGGCTTAACGAAGCTCAGCTGCTACTTAATCCCAAAAAAATCAAAACTTTTACTCTTCACAGCCAATCCTCTAACTCTAGACTTTAAAATATTCTCTCAAAACAATACAAACAATGCTGAAATTGTAAAAACAGCCAAACTACTTGGCATCACAATTGATGATAAACTATCCTTTGAGAATCATATACTCAACTCAATCAAAAAGACCCATTTTAAGCTTGGCAAACTCTATAGGCATAAGCTGTATTTGGACAGGTCTACCAAGTTGAAACTTGCTAATAGTCTACTTCTGCCCTCCCTCCTCTATGGTTGCCCCATTTTCACTAACCTACACACATCTCTCCTGAACAAACTATAGTTGTGTTACTATAATATAGCTCAGTTTGTCTCCAACATGCCAACTCGCACACATCATTGCCTGGCCATTAAATCTATAAACTGGTTTTAGTTCCCTTATTACCTACATTACCCCCAACTTACTCTCACCCACAAACTACTAAATAATCCAAACTACTGCCCATCCCTTCAAACTATAATACAAACGCACACCCCAACTCGGCATCTTAGGTCCTCTAACAAACAACTCTTAACCGTAACTAAACCCAACAAAAGAGTTGGACAATGTCTTTATTCCCATGCCATTGCCAAACTTTGGAATGTGCTCCCTCTCTCTCTCTTACGCAACTAGACTCTTTAAAAACATTTAAATTTGCACTAAAAGAACACTATCTCGGTAACCTTTTCTGTTCTTGTCATATAATTAAACCACCTTAAATGTTGTGGCCACTATACACTAGAAATACTATTGCTAACTTAATATAGTTGCAATTTACACTATCTGTCTTCGTATCCAATCTCTCTTGCTTTCTTTATTTCTGTGGCTGAATAAACAGAATTGATTAAACAGTATTCTTACTTATGAGAATATATAAACAGAATTGCTAAAAATCTAACACACTGGGTTTATTTTCTTCTATTGTACACCTCTATAATATGTATTTGTCTTGTATATCTACTTCAGTTTGTATTGTGTAAAAACTTTCTTGACTTTCAAGGTTAAGCTGATGTTATGTAAAAATTTCTGTGATTGTATGGAACTTTTCTCTCTGGGCCGCCACTGAAAATGGGTCATTGGCCCAGTGGACTTTCCCGATCAACAAATGTCAATAAATAAATAAATAAATAAATAATAAATAAGATCTGAGCAAGTCATATAATGATGCACTGAACCAGACTGAATTATACTGTCCATTGTAACTCTGAACTCAAAATTGTTCCTTTCTAAAAGTAATGGCAGAATTAATTTTATTTATTCATTTAACATTTGTTGACTGTGAGATTCCAACTAGGACAGAGCCTATTTGTGGCAGAGGCCTGGAGAGAAACACTCCTGACGCATGTCTTTGGAATGTGGGTGGAAACTGGAGTACCTGGAGGAATCTCATGTGAATGCAGGGAGGACATGCAGACTCCGCACAGAAGGCAGCCCAGGTGAGAACCGGAGACCCTCTTGCTGTGAGGCAACAATGTTAATTGCTGCACCACTGCGACACCCAAATTAGACAAACTGCACATTGTTCTGTAGTTTCTGGACTTTTACTCACTTCTGAATATTTGTACTCAGTCTTCTTTGCATCTAAACTGTTCTTCTGTATATTTGAACTGCTGGATCTTTAAAATGACATCTGTACTCAATCTCCTGAGTATCTAAACTGAAATTCTCTCTCGGTCTCCTGAATATCTTAACTGAACTGACTTCTGTCTAGAATAATACTAAAACCTTATAAATTTCCTACAAGATCTGCACACCTTTTTAACCTTGGTTTCCAAGCCTTGTGCCATCTAAACAGAATATGGTTTGTACCAAGTGTTCCTTGCACTCTTTTAGTTGATCTCAACCTTATGAGTGCTTTGACCTGAAGGTTATTTCACTGAGATCATTTGTGTCATTCACTGAAACATTCCTTCCTATTGAAACTGCACTTACTAAAACTGCATGTAAAATGTGAAATATAAAATGAAGGTATAGGCCTGCTTTAATATGGCTGCATTTATAGGCATATGCAAAGTGAATAATGTAGTTATGTAGGATTTACTTTGGCAGAAATATATTTATGTGAAGCACATTCTTACAACTCTCTTTGTAATCCCTGATCTAGGATTTGCTTCTGCATTTACTTAAAAATATATTAATATAGTCTGGAAAAGATACTATGATCACTACACCTAACATAACAACTATAAAATAATTCTTTTTTTCTGGTAAATAAAGTTGCACTTTTAATTTTGACCACTATGTGTCACTTGAACATTCATGACCTGTTTATTATTTGAAAATCTTGATTGAAGTTTCTTAACTTGTTTACTGTTTACCAGTAGCATCTGAACATGGATAAAAAATAAACTGAAATCTGGCACTATTATGGGATTGTCTGAAAGCATGACTTGAAATTGAAATTCAGCTTGAAATACATCTTGTTATGGCATCACTAATTTCCATAAATGCACTTCCACATCCATTTTTGTACTAGACTTTAACTCCAAACTAATCTGCATAAATGTACATCTGTATTTGTACAATATACATATCCTAACAATACAGAATATTTTTTAGATGACTGAAATACATTTACACAAATTAAATTAGCTTACTGTATATTTACTGAATAATCCATGTAGTTAACTACATTTCATTTATATTTAAAGAAAAATTGAAGAAACAATAATCTTCACGTCTGGCTTTTCTGTTGATCTTGATACATGAATGGGCCACCCCAGAACATGTAACATAGACAATTCAAAAAGTGCAGTAGAGTAAGCCTTACTCTGTATTGTCCTAAGGCACTGCTGGGGTATTGGAAGAGCTACCCTAGAGTATGTCTGTCCTTGGCTGAGTCCCTCATACAATTAGGTCTTCCAACCCCCTCCCCACCCCATCTCTGATGCAGGTCTGGGTGGCAGATTTAATACTTTATTGAAAAACGTATTCTGGAATATCAAACTGGAAATTATACAGAATTAGCCTGGTCTGACAGTATGTCTTTCTCTAGCAATATCTGCAAAGCACAGAAATAGCAGTATCAGGTTCTTAAAATATTTGCAGATTTACCAGTTATAAACAGAGAGCACTGCTTGTTGCCTTGACTTTATATACATTTTTTCTGCCTGAAATAAACCAATGTTACTAATAAAAAATTCTTATAGATCTGTAACCAAACTGAAAGGCTGTAACTTTATTACTGAAAAAAATGGGGAACTCAATGACATTTTTATCCCTGTCATAACTCAAATGAAACTAAAATAGTAATCTGACACTATTAATTCCTTGGCATTATTTTGCATTTCTGCATCTTTACAAATTTTTTTTTATCTTGTGACCCTCAGACCACAATTTATACAAAATATTTTTAGTGTGCAGTTCTCTGCCCACTGCTTATGCGCACCTGTTCTTTCAGCTGACATCATTTAACTCTTTCAGTACTTATGCATGCTACAAGGGTTTATCGTCACTGTTTGTAAATTTGTAGCTCAGATCTTCAGATAAATAGCAAGAACTGTTACTGCATAAAAACTGTCGCTAACAATATTTAACTGATCTTTGCCATACTGTTTTATAGCATACAATTCTGCTTGCTGAGCTGATCAGTAATCTGAGTGTCCCCTGGTGTCCTCTGGTAAACTGCAATGTCTGCTTGAAATATATAAAATCATGAACTGTTATCATAAACACATTTACTACCAGAACTGAATTGACCTGAATCTGGAGTTTTACTTGCCTATCCTTTACAAGCATGTGAAGTTTCCTCATACAGTAAATTTCATTGCACTCTTTCCTTACATACGATCTCACTTAACCTATCATCTTTCTTGTTAGTATAGTGGTGAGTATCCCTGCCTGTCACGTGGGTGACTGGGGTTCGAATCCCTAATGGGGAGCATGTGTCATTTTTGAATGGAGCAGGGGTGCAGTGGTTTGCATTGTCACCTCAAAGCAAGAGGTTCTCCGGTTAAATTCTCAGCTGGTGTGCCTTCTATGCGGAATCTGCACGTCCCCCCTGCATTTGTGTGGGCTTCCTCCCATGTTTCAAAGACATGCATCTGGAGCATTTTTCCCTGGGTCTCCACTAAAAATTGTCTCGTTCCAAGTCGGACTTTCCTGGTAAACAAATGTTAAATAAAATAAATAAAAATCTGAACCTGTGGCTGCACTGACACAATTTTTATACTGTACTCTTTTTGCATGGAATCTGAACCTTTTATTGTACTGTCACTTTTAGAAATGTAAAACTGACTTTAAATGCTATACTCTGTAAAGCTAGCAAAACATTTAATATCTGCAAATGCGCTTTTTCTGTCTTTGTCTGTATCTGGATATTATTTATGTATTGCAACTCTTTATTATAATTCAATGATTTTGACAGTATCTGCTGAAACAGAACAATAGCAAAAATTCATTTGCCAGATCTGTGTCTATAAACTATTCTGCAGATTTGTCTTTTCTGTCATTTCTGACAAAAATATATTTATGTAAACCATTTTCTTACAGTCACTAAGGCAGTCTGTGAAGATTCCAGGAAAACAATAATGACTGGTATTTGAAAGTAAGATCCTGTCAAGAGTTTTGCTAAAATGTTTGTGCACCTTTATTAGTTGAGTGAAGCTATACAAGTTAATACTGTCAGAGGAGTAATCTGATAATTTATTACTTAGACAAATGATTGGCATAATGGTTAAGGTGTCTGTAGGGTTGCCACCTTTTCAAATGCCCAAAGTGGGACATTTTTGGTACAAATGTCAGATTTTGTAGGGCGAAGCATACCCATGGCCAGTACAAAGGACTGAACTTATACTTGTAGCATTTTAGTTGCTTATTCTGTTTCTTATAACATTTGGGTGTTTCAGATACAGAATAACTGTTTTATGCAACTATTACATAAAATATAGGCAATAATTTTGTCCTAAAATCTCAGGACATTTGCCATTTTTACAATTTTTTTTGCAGGACACAACTGCCCAAAGAGGGACTGTCCCTCGCAAAGTGGGACGGGTGCCAACCCTAGGTGTCTGCCTTACAAACACAAGGTGCAGGGTTTGATTCTGACATGGGGTAATTGGCTAGGCTTAAAATGGCCCACAAGGGCACTTAGCCTAGTACAAATCTATGAACCTAACAGAGTGGACAGGGAAATAACTGACCAGGATGTTATAGGGCCTGATACCTCAGGTGGAGGGCCATGTCTGGATGGTCCATTATTTGTCTGTAAAGCCTACACTGCCAGGCATTAGTACATTTAGGAAAAAAGTTATTTGTTAAGTTGTTTTGCATTTTTTATTTAACACCCCCTACACATACATATATTATAACACGCACACATTTTCTGATAAACACAGTCTTAACACATAAGGCACACTACATATTTATTACAATGCATGGAGAGAATTTAAATATGTTGGTATAAGAAATCTATGTCTGTCAATATGGTAATTCTGAATACTCAAGAAACCTATTGTGAATAAAAGTCACAAATGATCTTACACATGCATCTGCTTAGCTGGGGCCAGAGGTAAGTAAATTAACTAAAAACATTGGCAAAGGTCGCTGTCTGTCTGAATACACACTGTACATATGTTTTAAGGCCACATCTCATCTCTTCTCTTCTCTCAGGTTTTCCTCAGTTGCACAGTTGCTTAGGTTCTCATCTGCATACTGCTTTCTGGGTGCTTGATTGGGTGACCAGAGAATTACATTTATACAGCCATGATACAGCATAATCAATTTCCTTAACAGCATCAGAGAATACTTACTGTTATGCAGTTCTTCAGCCTTGGCTTTGTTTTACCAAATGTTGATTGCCTAATGGGGATTTGTTGGTATCAAGGTCCAGTTTCTAATGTTCGTTAGCATGGCACATGAGCTGATTGACACAGGACCTTTTTTACTAATGACAGGTGAAAAGTAAACAAAGTTACATACATTTGCACATTAAACATTTATTTTATTTATTTCAAATTTGTCAACATGGGTAGATCACTGATCCCATTGGATCCATCACATTTCACCATGGGAAAAACACAATAGATACATGGCATTATATATATAGAAAGAATGACAAAATGTAATATGTACACATATTAAATACAGAGTAAATATCATAGTTGGCTTGAGGGATAAAGGTAATACTTAAATAACATTATATAGAGTGACTTAAAAACACAGTGTATAATGCATTATTTATAGAGTGGCATCAGTGTTAGCAATCTGGAAGAATCACAATCAAAAATACAGTCAGAGCATCAGCGCAAGGTGTGCAGGCAGAGGGAAGTAATGAAAAGGTTAAGGGATATGGCCAAAGAAACAGCAGGTGCATTTCTTTGCATCTTGGAATGTGTTCTTATTTGTGAATGGAAAATGAGGTGAGAGGAATTGTCTTTAAGAAAAGAAGGGAGAGATTCCCACAGTTTGGTACATTGATTAGTTGTATAGCAAATCAACATGTCTGTCTGACAGAATGGTTATATAGTATTTCCAAAAATGTATATAGTGCAGTGGTTAGTGGCTTTGTGGATGTTAAATACAAAATACACGTGGCAGATGACTGGCTGTGCAATGTGCAGTTTAAATTACATTTGTTTCATACATATATACAGATTCTTCATTTCACAGTACCATTTTATCTGTGCAGTGGATATACTTGGGAGAGGAAATGACTGAATAGATTTGTGTAGAATGTAATATTGTAGCACATATTTTTCATTTAAAGCTTGCATGTGGAGGCTGTATACAGTGTCTGTTGCAATATATTCTAGAGCTGTCTAAAACACTGTTAGGGTAATCCCGCCTTTGGCTTTTCCACCGGCAGTCACTTTTTGTGTTTGCTGTCTTGTTAGTAGTAGTTTTAGTAGCTATAGCTTGCGTAATAATTATGGACTTTACAGGACTTTCACTGCTGCCTGAGACATAGTTTAAATATGTTTTTTATTCTATAGGGGATGCTGCGTACATCTGAAGTTAGATTGATCCTGTTGGTTACATTTCATTGCTGTTTTAAAATGTAATAGAGTTTTACCTGTTTTTTTTAAAGGTAAATGAGTGTAGTACACCCATAGGTGTAGCTGAAGTAGATATGGGTTCCTTCCTACCTGACTCTGGTGACACCACTATAGGCCCAACACACCAAGGTGGCAAGAGGGACAGAGTTTATTTTAGGTGATACAACTAGTTTAAAAGGCAATAGCACAACCACAAACAAATTATTTCAACAGTGCACCAGTTAGCAATAAGGCAAGGTGAGATATGCACGCAATGAAAACATCCATTCACCCTCTTCCTCAGAACTCAACAGAAGAAGGTATTCATATTCAAACATGCACAAAGAAGGCAATATCAATGAGCAGTAAAGCTTTATAATGCAACAATACAAACATGGGAAAAATGCAATGTCATTAAGCAATAAAAGAGTCATAATACAACAATACAGATATGAGAAAATGCAATGTCATTGAGCAGCAAAATTCTTGAAGGCAGCAGTCCTAACTCGGGCAAAATGCAATGTCATTGAACAATGAAGATTTATAATGCAACAATACAAATATGAGAAAATGCAATGTCATTGAACAGTACTAACACCCTCAACCCCCTTGATAAATTCTAAACAGACCAACTATGAAACACTCTATTATACCCTGTTCACTGACCAGTGACTACTTACAGTAGTGCTGCCGGCATGATGGGGCCCAAGTTGGAGCTCATATGGATCCCAGATATTTTTAATCCACAAAGCATTTGGGGGGGGGGGGGTCCACAATCTTATAAAAATGTAAAATGATGGCCAGAGCCTCTCATCACTCCATCAAGAATATCCTAGTGACCAGGCACCTGGTTTCTCTAATGAGAAAAGTAGAACAATCACCTGCCAGAACTCTGGTAATCATCTATGGCTTCTCTGTACTAGGCCCAAAGGAGCTCCTTTTCTTGCAGAATCATATGCAAGCTTAGTACTACTGGTTTCAGACTTCTCTCCTGATTTCACAAAATACTATCATCCAGGATTTCAGCAAAAGTCAGACACAAACTGCTACTTCACTTCCCTTTCCCAAAATTCCAGAAAAGAAAATCCAGTCATGCTGCAAGGCCCTTTTCGCTTCAGCTCCCTGTTTCACTTTTCCCTGCTTCATCTAGTATCTCAGTCTCCTCCTTCACTTTCAAAATTGTCTTTTACATTCCTGAAAAGAGCTCCACCTTTTGGTGTAATGGAAAACTACAGTCTATTACTTATACAATGAAATACTTATACATGAGAATGGACAGTGTTGAAAAGTCTTGGCCTTCTTTTCTTGCTCTTTTATGAATTGTGCAGTTGGTTTTACTCTCTTGAGTGTACCATAATATATAGTCGATTTATGCAGACTCAGTTTCCTTGCCATTGTAGGGAAGAGTTAGATGTACCATTTGTACAATAAGGTCATATTTTTAACATGAAGGAATTATTTTTCTTTAACAAATGTCTTCGATATTCCCTTTATGCTGCCATTGCCGTAAAGGTACATATTTTTTTTGGAAGTAGTTGATGATTGGTCAGTAACCGATGATGCTTATATACGTGTATTTTATATTTTGTTTGCTCCCTGTTGCTTGATGACCATCGGCCCTCTCCAGTTAATAAGGAATGAGACAGTATAATGCCTAAGTTCCCCTGCATGCAAGGGCTCCACCTACATGCTAATGAACAATGCTAACACTAGCTTGTTAAGCCAAGTCAAGATCTCTGTTTATGGATGTTTTATCCTGCAAACCTCCACTTCCATTGGCAAAAAAAAAAACACCAGACAAGTTGCCAGACCCTCCCCCCAGTGTAGATGATCTGGCATTCGCCTTTCCCTCCTACTTTTCTCTTCCTGGCTGTGCCATTTCCAGAGTTACTAATTGCAATTGGGTCATTTGGGTCATAGTCAAGGTTTTATCCCTTTATGCAATATATCCAGGATACCAATGAGGCTTACATATTAGTGGGAGTTTATACTGCAGTGCATTTGTGGGAAACTCCCTCCACAGCCAAACCATCATAATACATAATATGCCAGAATAAGAAACAGAAGTCCACAGACTGGTGTTGAATCAAAGTAAAATGAAAATGGGAGGAGATGAAGAGGAAACCTCAAAAGAGATGGAAGGAAAATATATTTCAAGATTTAATGTCCTTCATCCACTTGTCCTTAATGTTAAGACAGATTGAGAAGTGTTTGTATAAGACAGGGATGATGGTAAGAGAGGCACATTGTGTAGGCTGTGATTTCTATACATGGTATTATGTGATAAGATAACTTAAAATGATTTAAAGATATGACAAAGTCTAAAATGAGTGTTTATTTTTTGTATAATAATGATAGTTTAATGTACAATTTATCACATATGTGTCTTTGTCTTTAAGGATGCAATGTTGTAATGTTAATTCTTATTGGTGAAAGGTATTCTTAAATGTATAATATGAGCTGAAGGTTTTTGTTTAATAAAGTCCCTGGCTGACAAGTGCCCAAAGGCCCTGGACAAAAACAAATGTCTTGCTATTGTGTTTTTTTATTTTGGTAGATTACAGTATACTGACTGTGATGGTGTGAGGTATTGCCATCTGTGCCAGGGAAAATAGGGCAGTGCATGTGTAATGTGCTGGCATAGTCAGCAAATTTTGTAAAGAATTTTTATGTCATTTGACAATTATACTGATTTGTACAGATGCTTGTGTTAAAATGCATTAACAGTGTTATTATAACCGATTAAATATATATTTAAATAAAGAATTCTGGAAGGCAAGAGTAAAATATTTGAAATTGGTCTATAGATTTCAGTTGCTGCAACAGATCTTAGCAAAACTCTGAGTGTGTATTGTACCAGAGTCAGGTGATCAAATGTGATATCATTCCATAACTAGCACTGAGAGGAGGGAACTCTCACAGCATTTTGTTTTCTTTGGAATCTGATAAAAAAGATCTATGTCAATTAGTTCAATTCAGTGTAAGTTTTGAATCTCATCACCCTGCTTTACGGAAGTAAGCATCTCAGCATCTCATCTTACTTTGCTGTATTAACTAAGTTAGCTAGGGAACAGTTATTCTTTAGGCAGTCAAGAAATACAGTGAGATTAGTTATTATTGTTTATTCTGCATTTGTGTGAATCTATTCAACTGTGTTATTTTTATATCCCATGTGATTGAAACTCTGGTGTTTATTGTACTTATATATTTAGTATTCTCATGTTTTCTATTTTATTATTTATTATTAAATATTTTTATACCTTTCATTGTGGCTGGTCATTTAGAGAATAATTTTAACATCTTGAGAGTACTTAGTGTGGGCAGCAGTACAGACTCTACATGGTGCCCTATAGGAGGAAGAGTTGTAAAGACCAACCGCTTAGGGCATCTACTGTAGTGCACGGTATCCTCAAGATAGGAAAACATGGATCACAGACTGTGAGCCGTGGCAGGGCTAGCCACTCAACAGTGTAAAATATGGCTCTAGGTGATTCAGTCATGTTGACTAATGTTGCCAAAATGGGCATGGATAGTTACCAGTGGTAAGTGGGTTGAGGACCTGGCCTACTCTGACCTACACCAGAGACCCATTCTGACAGTAGGAGGGGGTATATGACCCTATAGGCCAGTCTGTGCCCACCATAAAGCCCAGCAGTCCTGGGTCAATAAGCAACTGGCCAGCCGGTGTGCAGTTATCCAGCCTGGGTTACCTGGGATAGCTCTGTTGAGCGAAAGCTGGACGTAAAACCATTCAACTTGCCAAACATGAACTGAGAATTGCTACAATTAATGGAGGTTCACTGACATGATGCAACTTGGAAGTGGATGACATGATGATACAGAGGAGGCTGGACATTCTATGTATCCAAGAGAAAAAATGGAATGGCAATGCAGCAAAGCCACTTGGCCTGGGATCCAGAGTCTACTACTCAGGGGGGGGGAACAGGCTAGAAATGGTGTGAGCATTGTGGTGAGAGAGAGGCTTTGGTAGGCAGTGAGGGATGTCATCAGAATTAGTAACAGACTCATGGCAATCAGACTCCATTGTAATCATAGGTCAGTATTCATAATCTCAGCCTATGACACACAGCAGAGTTGTGATAGTGAGGAAAAGAGTGCATTCAGACAGCAGTTGCAAGACCTACTAGATAAAGTTGGTGTTGATAATGGGTGACTTGAATGCACATATCGGGACATATCGAACAGGATATGAGGACTGCCCAAGTCCACATGGGTGGGGCAACATGAATAAAGAAGGAGAAGCCATTCTAGGCTTCTGTCTGGCAAATAGACTGATAGTAGCCAACACATGGTTTAGAAAGAGAGAGACAGTCACAAGATCATGTACAAGAGTACCCAACATGCAACTCAGGTAGACTTCCTCCTAGTAAGGAAAAGGCACTGGGATGGAATCCATAATTGCAAAGTCATCCCCAGTGAAACAGTTGGCCCACAGCATAAACCACTGGTCGCCACATTCAGCTGAAAACAGTGGTCAAAGAAGGCTCTAAGGTCAACAGAGACCAGGTTGAAGACCTGGAAGTTGACTGGAAAGAAAGTACAACAGTTCAAGGAATTATACACAAAACTGGATAAGGCTGTTTAGCCGAGGTACCAGGAAGCACTAGTAAAGATTTTACACCATGCAAATTGTTTTCGTTATTTCAGCCTGGTATCCAGTTTTGTGTATGTTTTATGAGGTTTGGTGTTTCTACAGTGTTTTTTGTTTTTTATTTCAAGGAATTACTTAGAGCTCTAGTACCCCAAGAGGAAGAGGAAATAGGTGGAGCTGAAGAATACTGGGAGCACCTCAAAACAGCATGTATTAGGACTACAGAACAGATATGTGGGTGAGCCAGGTATGGAAATAAGCTACATAAGGGAAGCTGGTGGTGGAATGCAAAAGTTCAGGAAATGATCAAAAGAAAGGAGGAGTGTAAGAAAAAATGAAAGATAGAAAAGACCAACCAGGCTAGGAAGGAATACTGGTTGGCTAAGAAAGAAGCTAAGAAAGGAGTTGCAATAGCAAATAATAGGGCATCAGAGGCACTCTATCAACTTCTGCAAAGTGACTCAGTATGTGATACAAATAAAGTATATCAGACTGCAAGGCAAAGGCAGAAAGATAAAGAAGATAGTCAGATACCCTTCATAAGGGATGCTCATCAGTACACAGGGCATCAAAGGCAGATAGAAGGAGTATTTCCAGCAGTGTCTGAATGAAGAAAACCCCACAGAAGCTATACTGCTCCAGAAACAACCTCCGATGAGAGAAGAGAAGCCCACCCTAGAAGAAGTAAGAACAGCACTAAGGAAAATGAAGTCTGGGAAAGTAGCAGGCTCAGATGACGTCACAGCAGATATGATAAAGATGCTGGGTGAGATAGGGGAGAAATGACTCCTGACAGTACTCATAGCAGTATGGATAGAAAGGCTCCAGTTGACTGGAGAATAAGCATACTCATCCCAGTGTACAAGAACAAAGGGGAAATTCATAACTGTGGGCAGTACAGAGGCATTAAACTCCTGTCACATTGCATGAAAGTTCTGGAGAGGGTGACTGATAAATGGATACACAGAGTAGTGGAATGGGAGATGAGCAGTTCAGATTCAGATCAGGATGTAGCACAACTGACGCAATGTTTGCAGTGAGACAGATAGTTGAGAAGAGGCTAGAGATGAGGAGAGAGTCCAACTGGATATTCCTAGACTTGGAGAAAGCATATGACAAGGTCCCAAGAAAACTGATTTGGGCACTACTGCGGTGGTTCAGAGTCCCAGAAACACTGGTATAATTATTGCAGGCTATGTACAAGGACCCAATGACTCAAGTATGAACAGTGTTAGGCCTCACAGATGGGTTCCCAGTGGGAGTGGGTGTACACCAGGGTTCAGCTCTCAGCCCACTGCTCTTCATACTGGTGATAGACTACATTAGCAAACAGGTTGGAGGAGACAGATCAACAAAGTTACTGTACGCAAACAATGTGTCATTACAGGCAGACTGAGCAAGAACTTCAGCAAAGGATAGGGGAATGGAATGGAATGCAAAACTGAAGGCACATGGGATGATACTAAGCAGAGATAAGATAGTGGTAATGGAAACAAAGTGGGGAAATCAGAAAAAGCTGAGGACTGAGATAGAAGGGAAGATAGTGCAACAGATAAATAGCTTCAAATAGCTGGGAGGGGTTGTTGAAGAGAAGGGAAGTCTAAATGAAGAGGTCAAAGCTAGAATCAGAGGGGCAGCAGCCACATGGCATAGAGTCCCAGGTATAGTCTATGACAGAAGAATGCCAAAGAAGCTGAAAAGTAAGATATACATGACAGTGGTGCAACCAGTACTGTAGTATGGAGCAGAAACCTGTGCAGTAAAGGCAGAGCAGATGAAGAAGTTAGAGGTGATGGTAATTAAGTGCCTGAGAAAGGTGGTAGGATGCACACTGTGGGACAGACTAAGAAATGAGGACATAGAGCAGAAGCCAAAGTAGCTCCAATTGCAGAAAACATC
This sequence comes from Protopterus annectens, assembly GCF_019279795.1. NCBI lineage: Eukaryota > Metazoa > Chordata > Ceratodontiformes > Protopteridae > Protopterus > Protopterus annectens. Next base: position 1,162,838,894 of record NC_056729.1, on the reverse strand, counting down.
AAAAAGAACAGATTACAGTGGTTCAAACACACGTGCAGGAAAGCAGGAGACAATCTGCTGAAGAAGAATTGGGACAGACAGGAAGAAGTTAAGCGGAAACAAGGACACCCAGCAAAGAGGTGGATGGATTGTGTGAAAGAAGATCTGCGACAGTCAGGCTTGAGTGTTGAAGAAGGCAGGAGTGTGGCACTGAACTGAGAGAGATGGCGATAGTTAACACGATAACACGACCCCATGAAGAAAATGGGAAAAATGGGGTTGCTGCTGCAGCTGATCATCATCATTTTATCGACCGTTCATTCCTGTGAACCTCTGTTCATGGAACCATATACAGCGAATGTTTACTTCCACGAGTATTCAGCTCAACTAATTACTTTCCCAGAGAAAGTAATGAGTCGCCCAGCATTTGGACTGTCATACAAAGCACACAGTATTTTAAACGCACCCCAGTGGGAGGCTGCTCCCTCGCACCCCCCAACTATATATACCAACTCTGACATCACACTACAGTGAGGAAAAGGGCAAATTTCTGATGCTGGACAACTCGTTGGCATGAGTCTGTTTGCAAAGATGTCAGGCCTGATTTTTCTCCTGGATTCCACAATGAAGCATGTAGTGTTATTTTAATTTTTTAGGATTGGATTATTTTGCATTTTGATATGTTGATTAGAAAACTGTGGCTTTCAGTGCAGTAGATGGCCCTTCACTGCTATTTGTGGATGCCAACATTAGCTCTAATCTGCTCACTTTGTGTATTTAAAGGCCAAAACAGTTGTGCTGTCAGTTGTATCATACTTTACAAATATCATTTGCATATTATCCACTCACTAAAGTTCTGCAGAAGTTGGACTACTTTCCTCAACAGAAGACAGAGAAAAAAATGATCACTTTCCTAAATCTATCGAAATAAACAACTAGAATACATTAAGCTGCTTACCTACAAAATACATTGAACAATCCTTTAGAATAGTGAAAAACAGCTTTGGGAGTTTATCAGTTAAGCCACTGAACACAGTCCCCATTTAAAAAAAATATTCTATGCCTTGCTCATTCCTCAAGACTTTCTTCATGAATTTTTAAAACTGCTACTCAACCTCCAAAACCAGAAGAAACCAGAGCCTTCCTCTTTCTGTTTTCAATGAATAAAGAAAACAAGACATTGAACTGATCAGATACCCTCTGATGCTCAAACAGGTACAGGAAAGCTGTATGTGCCGTATCTCATTATCTCCATCTCCTGCACAAACAGGTACAGGAAAGCTGTATGTGCCGTATCTCATTATCTCCATCTCCTGTACAAACAGGTACAGGAAAGCTGTATGTGCCGTATCTCATTATCTCCATCTCCTGTACAAACAGGTACAGGAAAGCTGTGTGTGCCGTATCTCATTATCTCCATCTCCTGTACAAACAGGTACAGGAAAGCTGTATCTGCTGTATCTCATTATCTCCATCTCCTGTACAAACAGGTACAGGAAAGCTGTATGTGTTGTATCTCATTATCTCCATCTCCTGTACAAACAGGTACAGGAAAGCTGTATGTGTTGTATCTCATTATCTCCATCTCCTGTACAAACAGGTACAGGAAAGCTGTATGTGCCGTATCTCATTATCTCCATCTCCTGTACAAACAGGTACAGGAAAGCTGTATGTGTTGTATCTCATTATCTCCATCTCCTGTACAAACAGGTACAGGAAAGCTGTATGTGCCGTATCTCATTATCTCCATCTCCTGTACAAACAGGTACAGGAAAGCTGTATGTGCTGCATCTCATTATCTCCATCTCCTGTACAAACAGGTACAGGAAAGCTGTATGTGTTGTATCTCATTATCTCCATCTCCTGTACAAACAGGTACAGGAAAGCTGTATGTGCTGTATCTCATTATCTCCATCTCCTGTACAAACAGGTACAGGAAAGCTGTATGTGCTGTATCTCATTATCTCCATCTCCTGTACAAACAGGTACAGGAAAGCTGTATGTGCTGCATCTCATTATCTCCATCTCCTGTACAAACAGGTACAGGAAAGCTGTATGTGCCGTATCTCATTATCTCCATCTCCTGTACAAACAGGTACAGGAAAGCTGTATGTGCTGCATCTCATTATCTCCATCTCCTGTACAAACAGGTACAGGAAAGCTGTATGTGCTGTATCTCATTATCTCCATCTCCTGTACAAACAGGTACAGGAAAGCTGTATGTGCTGTATCTCATTATCTCCATCTCCTGTACAAACAGGTACAGGAAAGCTGTATGTGCTGTATCTCATTATCTCCATCTCCTGTACAAACAGGTACAGGAAAGCTGTATGTGCTGTATCTCATTATCTCCATCTCCTGTACAAACAGGTACAGGAAAGCTGTATGTGTTGTATCTCATTATCTCCATCTCCTGCACAAACAGGTACAGGAAAGCTGTATGTGCCGTATCTCATTATCTCCATCTCCTGTACAAACAGGTACAGGAAAGCTGTATGTGCCGTATCTCATTATCTCCATCTCCTGTACAAACAGGTACAGGAAAGCTGTATGTGCTGTATCTCATTATCTCCATCTCCTGTACAAACAGGTACAGGAAAGCTGTATGTGCTGTATCTCATTATCTCCATCTCCTGTACAAACAGGTACAGGAAAGCTGTATGTGCTGTATCTCATTATCTCCATCTCCTGTACAAACAGGTACAGGAAAGCTGTATGTGCTGTATCTCATTATCTCCATCTCCTGTACAAACAGGTACAGGAAAGCTGTATGTGCTGTATCTCATTATCTCCATCTCCTGTACAAACAGGTACAGGAAAGCTGTATGTGCTGTATCTCATTATCTCCATCTCCTGTACAAACAGGTACAGGAAAGCTGTATGTCCATCTCCTGTACAAACAGGTACAGGAAAGCTGTATGTGCTGTATCTCATTATCTCCATCTCCTGTACATCCATAGCCGGCTTTAGGCACCAGCGAACCCTGCGGTCGTTGGTGGCCCCAACCTTCAGTTACCTTGATAGTTTGTAATATGTTTGTGAAACCAACAAACAAAAGCTAATACAGTAATCTTGTATACTTAATACCCAAGACCTACTAAAAATCCATAAACCCAAATCCAACACAGGGTGCAACTTATATAGCTACCATCCCTCTATTGCATGGAACAAACTCCCACTAGAAATAAGGTCCCTGACTCACCCCAAACAATTTAAGCTAGCAACGAAAGACCACTTTAAAAAACACTGGTCCTGCCATTGTACTCACCCTCCCTGATTATTACCTACCTTTTATAGTACAGTCAAAGTAACTTACTAAAACTTACCATTAACTACTTCATCCTGTGCTTCCTATGTAACCTCCAAAGTTTCTTCTATACTCAGCTCCCTGATATTCTTATGTAACCTTTTAAGTTTCTGCTACTCTGCATACAAACCTTATATTTACTCAACTCTCTTTTTAAATCAAAACATGCAACTTATTCTACTTTTTTGACATTCTCCTTTTTGTTTATAGTACTGTTTTATCTGTCAACAATATACATGTATGTAGTTTACATATTTTAACTATCAAAATTCTCTATTGCTATTTTTATTGAAATGTATGTGTATTGCTATTTTTATTGCATTGTATATCTTTGGAGCTTTTCTCCCCGGGCCTCCGCTGAAAAAGGGCAATCGCTCAGCTGGACACTCCCAGTCAACAAATGTAAAATAAAATAAATAATAAAAATAATAAACCAGGTGGTCAATAACTCTTATGTATATCGCCTTTAAAATTCAAAGATATCTCTGTTAATAGTAACAGTGTTTTATCAAGTTACAGGGTTCACGATTCCATTAAATATTTTACCACTGACATGGTGCCTCTGGTGGACATTCCACTAAAACTAAAAACATAGCCAACTTTAGGTACCAGCAATACTCGTGAGTAAGAGCCCCACAAAAGCTGTTGCTGTTTGGGGAAAATGTATTAATTTCCAGATTATGCTTTTTAACCTGAACAGGGCTGTGACATGACCCTGTTAGGATAAACTGATAATTAAATGAGGAAGGTAAGCACTAAAGAGACCAGCAGCCCAGAGTGACTGATCTCAGTGCAAACCTTGGATTTTAAGAAGAGCTCATGCTTCCAATCTTCAGGAATGGTTTTCTCTTTCAGGGAGTTTTATAAATATGGTAAAGCACCACACCACATACTATTACTCTCACTTCTTTGCTGAAGAATTCACCACAATGCCAAAAATAATAGCAGAATAAAAGCTCAAAATCATGAACATGTTTTAAATAGCACTATAATTCATTAAAAAAGTTAATAGAATAGCACCATTTCCATCAATATCCATGTATTGAACTATATTAAGTATAAACCTTTGATGTCCAGATTTACTGACTGTCTATAATCCTGAATGATTTTCTGGCAAATCAAACTTTTTAAGAGAGACAGAGCAAAATTATCAGCAAAATCGGGGAAGGTCTGTGAAATCAGGGACAATGACAGGTATACATTGCTCATCAGTGAGGTAAATAAAAGTGACTTTTCCCTGCTGCTGTTTGAGAAATGCTAAACAGCAATCATTGATCTAGTGTGGCAGTACCAGTGTTGTACAGTGTATTGCTATTTGCTGAAATAAGTACAAAATTATTATTGCTATGGCTTATGTGTGTGTGTGTGTGTGTGTGTGTGTGTGTGTGTGTGTGTGTGTGTGTGTGTGTGTGTGTGTGTGTGTGTGAAAAATATCACTGATTGTATCTGTGAACACATCCATTAATGCCAGGACACATACATTATTCTTCTGGGTATCAGTAAAAACTGCAGGTAACAAGTAACTGTATTTCAAAAGTGAGGCATAAAATACATCACGCATCATTCTGCTACTTAGATCTTCTAGGAGTCTGGTGGCCCCCCTCAAGCTGTATAAATGGAAACAGGGGGTTCCCTTAATCATCCTTGACTGTTTGGGGGCTCCACAAAAGCTGTTGCTGGTCAAGGAAGAGTGGGGAGAAAAATGTATTAATTTCCGATTATGCTCTTTAACCTGAACAGAGCTGTGATATGACCCTGTTAGGTAAAACTGATAATGGTCTCTGCTGTCAAACGTACCCATTATAAAACCAGCCCTACTCAGGTGTGTGTATACAGAAAGCTACTGTAGGTTATATGTATGGGGATTGTGTGGTTATTACTTCTATAATTTTCTTCTGAGTTAAACCTTAGAGGTGTGCACAGGAGGTTATAGCTTGTGTTTGGGTTGAGGACACTGTTATTGTTTTTTTTTTACTTATCTTATAGACCTCAGAGGTGTGCAGAGAAAGTTACTATAGCTTATGTAGGGACAGTGTGCTGTCTGGGACCAACATGCATTACTGTCATCATTATTTTTTCACTTTCCTCACAATCACACATCAGACATGTGTACAAGTGGTTCACTTTGGGGGTTAGGGGTGAGGAGGGAAGAGTGTGGAGGCATGCTGTGTATATGCATGTTAGCAGTCACTTGAAAAACATGACTGTGGCAATTTGAACCTTGGCTTTCATCCCTAACACCAGACACATGCATAGGCAGTGATGGTCTTTTTTGTGGGGGGTAGGGAGGCAAGAAGTATTCCCATATAGGACCTGTGTATCTTTAAAACAATTGTCTTGTCAGTTTACTGTGAGCTACTATGTTGTCTGCTTTGAACATTAAGCCTTGGGCATAGCTTATGTCTTTCTTGAAAGAAAAAAAAAAAATAAGACTGAAAGTCTTTTCTTAGTCATGATTTTTGTTTAACCCACCATTGGATTAAAAGGCTGGGAATGTTGTAAAATGTACTCCAGAGCACCTATAACCCTATCATTATGGGTTCTTGAAAAAGCTAAAAGGTAAGGTAAAATGTGAGACATGTAAAAAAAAAATAATGTGCATAGTGTGGGGAGCCACAAATCGGGGTAAAACATAGGGAAACACTGGAGGCTTTGTGTGTGTGTGCGTGTGTGTGTGTGTGTGTGTGTGTGTGTGTGTGTGTGTGTGTGTGTGTGTGTGTGTGTGTGTGTGTAGGCCTAGGTGCCATTTCGCCTAAGTCCAGTACGTACAGTTGCTGCAGTATATCATTGCTGCAACTAAATGCCAGTAACTGTAATGTCCCTTTATGAGAAGGGCCAGCATAGTGTGGTACACAGGGCCTGTTGTAATGTAAGAGCATTGTAGCCACAGGTCAGTCTGTGTGCACTACTCCTAAAAGTTTGCAGCATGAATTAAAGGGCTGCTTAGGAGGGGTAGCAGAGATAGGGTGATACCTAGACTGGAAGTGCCTGGGGGCCCCCGACTTGACATTTTCTGGGGGCCCCCAAAATGCTAACACCGGCCTTGTGTACATCTATGTCTAACCAGCAATGTAATACCAGAACTATTAGAAAAAAGTAATAAAAAATGCATCCTCAGGGAACAGATTACATTAGTTACATATGTATATTCATCATGTCATCTCTCATTTGACACTGTCACTGTGTAGTTCTTAACAAACAAAATGGCTACCATTTCAAAAGCTGTACCAGCAGCAACAACATCATACCAATACTATAGAAAAAAAGCAGTAATAAAATCCATTCTCAAAAACTCATAACCAGACACAGTAATTGCTTTTAGGCCCATATGTATACTACTCACCTTGTGTAAAATATAGCAAAAATAAATAAAGTCTTCTTCTGGAAGAATAAAAAACAACAGGAAAATGAGTCTTTGCCCTAAAGGATATGGGCTGTCTATAACTGTATAGGGCTCCAAAAAGAATTTGGTAGCCCTTCAAACTACCACTAGTAACATATGCCAATTCTTTATTTTAGCTCTTCTTTAAAAAAAAAAAAAAAAAAAGCAAAATGGCTACCTGTTCAGCACAAATCCAGAGTGCTGTTTGGCTCACTCATTTACAAACTGCTCAATTTAAACTCATTAACACTTTTTACCAGCTGACTAGCCCAGTGTGCCTCTAAATCTCTTAACCTCACTATTCTTTTTTTGTGAGCACCAACAAACAAGCTTCTCTGCATTAATCATATTTTTTCTAGTCTTGCCCCACTAATATAGGAATCCCTCCTTACACATTTAAACAAAATCAAACCATTCATAAACTTCAGTTGCCAACTAAAAAAATTGATATTTTGTTAAGATAACAGAATAAACTAGTTCTATTAACACCCAGATCTCAACCCACCCTGCCTTTCATATCATCAACTATAAGCAGGTGTAATAAGTAACGCCCTATGCAGATCACAATATCCCCATTTTATCCACTTTTTTCTCTCTCTCTTGGTTCTTCTCACTCAACTTCCCCTGTCCCTCTACCTCCAATGTCTTCCTTCTGCTGTCCTCCACTCTTCTTTAATCTCTTTTCTTTCTTCAAGATACTCAGTTTTCCACCCCAGCCCAGCAGCACAGAGGGATGAAGCCCAGATGATCTGTGTTTGATTAGTCTGAGAATCAGCCAATTTACCTAAAGGTGGAGAGGCTGCTAAGCTCAAAGCACTGGCGACACCTAATGGTGACTGAGTGCATCAGCCTCCTGTAATGGCTGTAGTCAATACATTTGGCTTTAACTGCCGGGTATAAGTGCAGTTCGTGAATACAAGTGACTAACCCTGCTGTTAATATATACTACAAGAACATTCTGTTGTCCAGTTAAAATGTTTTACTCATGCTAATTTTTCATACAGTTTATTCCTGTCACGGTATAAGTGCCTATAATCCATGTCTACGTTAATGTTGCATCAAAGTATGTTTTATTGCATATATGATCCTTTTGTATACATATTGTTGTATGGTTGTGTAAACTTGTGTTCATTATTAAAATAAGCGCACATCTACTGTAGCAGTGCATCAGCTGTAAGTCTTTGCAGAAATGCGTAGGTTTCTCAGATATCTGCACGCTTAGGGCAACCTTAATATGCCATGAATTCAATGTATTTCACCTAATCATATTTTCTTAGATAATATTCATTTTGCATACACTAGAAGTTAGTCCTATTTTGCATTATCTATTGAATAATCATAAAGTACACGAGTGATTTTTAACAGCACTCTGGACCGTCTAACCATTGCTTTCATGCTTAGCCTTAAGGTTTCAAACCTTAATGGGCTGCAACAATTATGCTGCTTTACTATCTCAGTTAGCTACCTTCTGTGTACCTTGGCTGTCATTTCTTACACTAATTAGAGCCAACACTTCCTACAGGTAACTGCAATTAACAGAATTTGACAGTCTTCGGTATCTTTTTCCCAGTATTCTATACAGCATAAAACACAAATGGAGAGGTTAACAGAAGCAAAAAATTTGGTCTAAAACATTTAGGGATAATCTCGCCTCATATAGTTAACATAGTTCCTTACTACCTACTTAAGCAACAAATATATCACAATTACACTAGCAGCATGGTAACACAAAAGCTCTAAACATTAGGCTTCCATTCTCTGAAATAATTAGCAGTTCGATCTCCACTCGGGTAACCCACATGCACGAGTAACCCATACGCACAACGTCAACCTGGTCTGTGATATCAACAGGACTTGTTGGCGGGACAGATTTGTGTCCCAGAGGCTCCCCCGTCTGTGGAATAGACTCTCTGTCCATGTCAAGCAGAGTACCTCATTATCCCTTTTTAAGTGCAACCTGGATAACTGGACAGGAAACCGAAAATACACCCCTGGGATTCTGTGTCCCTGCTGGACAGTGGCTTTGGGTGGTAACTTGTCTAAACATGGGCTAAACTCTTGGCAAGGCTTATAAGGGCCTCAGGGCCAATAGCCTAGTAACTTCCTATGATCTTATGATCCCTGTCTCCTCTATGTTTCTTAAGGTAATTTATTTCTTTGGACCTAGTCACCATTTCCAGTCCCCCTTCTTTCAAGCTGTGTGACCCCCTCCCCCAATTTACATATGGACAGCTTTGGTTTTTTATTGTTACATCTCTTCAACAACTTAGAGAGTCTGTTCATTGTTTTCTGATGTTCCTTAATTCTGACAGAAAATATATAATTCCTATGGCAGTGTTCTGATTTGTTTTTGCTTTGTATTCTACTGATTTTATTTTCTAAGCATATTGTACCTTACTGTTATAAGAGAATGCAAGCTTCTCATCTGCTTGTTTTTATACCGCCATCATATTTAAAAAAAATATACAATATCTTCACTTCATAGAACAAAGGAAAGCCACCTTTCTGTTAGATAACACAACTGTAAGTATTTTACTGCTGTGCTTGTGACATTTATCAAGCTGTCAGGCAAAAATGAATGTTAACTCTTAAAGGCCATCACAATAGAAACCATCAGTGCATGACTACCTGAACCAACCACCTTATTTTGCTGTATAAGAGGGACCCAACCCTCAGCTAAATAGTTTTCTATTTTAAATATTCATGGGATTGCAGTCCCAAAGGTGGACATTGTCTGTCTAGTTCTCTGTGAAGCTGGGTCCACTCTAGCTATTGCCTTTTATTCTTGAAAGTTTCTCTCATAAAACATTAATTTTGTTTTAGACAAATTTTTCAACATGTAATAGGCAAGTTTGGGTCTATATCAGAACATCGAAGTTTTAAAACTTCGAATGTTCTAATATCGACCCGTTTTAATCAAACGCTAAAAATAGCGAAGCTGCAGAACACCGAATTCTTTCCTAGGGAAAGAATTAAGCTGGCCGGTTTTGTGGCTTTGCTATTTTCAGCGCTGTGGTGGAGATTTATAGGTCGGGTTCAGGTAAGTGTGCGATTGTGTGGTTGTTAAGATTAGGGCGCGGGTTAGGTGAGTTAGGGTTAGGGTGCGGGTTACGTGAGTTAGGGTTAGGGCGCGGGTTAGGTGAATTAGATTTAGGGGCGGGTTAAGTGAGTTAGGGTTAGGGGTGCGGGTTAGGTGAGTGTGCGATAGTGACGGACCTTAGGGTTAGGGTTTGGGTTAAGGTAAGTGGATAGATAATGTATGTATAGTTTAGTGTAGGGTTAGTTGTAGGATTATAAGTGTATGTGTGTGTATTGATGTTTTTTAGGTGTGCTTGTGTTGTGTGTATGTGTTTCGGAATAGCAAATTTTTTCCCAAGGAAAAAATTCGCTGTTCTGAATGTTCAATATTATGTGGTTTAGATATTTTAGGTTCGATGAAAGAGCGTTCGCTATTTTCATCTTTTGATAATAACGTGATATAAACGCGACAATTTTAACACTGTCATATTAAGATATAGCTTCTTAACTGAAAACTAAATGACAAACATTGCTTTTCTAGTAACATGCAATTGTCTAATTTAGTTAATAATAACTGAACATCTGGATGTGACCTTATAAATGCTGTTTTAATAGCACATACAAGTTATGATGAGATTAATGTTTGCAATTGAGGTTTTGCAACACTGTAGCTTTGCTCTAACTAATGCTACTCTTACAAAGCATTATTCTCAAGAGTTTATATAATAATCAAATACTTGCAAGAGTGGAGTTACTGTATAACTGTTGTTTTGACATTTCAGAGAGTTGAGTAAAAGATGCCAAACAATCTAACACTGAACAAACATTACAACCTAACACAGCACAAGACATACAATTACAACATTTATTCTGAGATACTGTGAAGAATGATTTTTTTAAAGTTCATTGTATTTGATTTAAATATAAAAAGAAGAAAAATGGTCCGGTTTCTCTCAATTTAGTCTAAACACTCAGAGAGGAGTCATGGCTTCTGCTTTGCAGTTTATATACATTCAAAGTGAGTTTTAAAATGGTGCTTTTCTCTGAATTCACTGAAGAAAGGGGAAATGTAAATACCTGATTTTTGTGCACGAAAATTATTTACCTTTTCATCAAGTTTCTTTGAGTGTTTATATTTAGTAGAAGGGAGTGTGGTATGTGGGAGTGAAGCCATCACATGTGGGTGCTGAGAGCTTGCCTTTCTCTGTAAGATACTAATTTCAGACCACATTCCATTGCCATCCAATCACAGGATTATGCATTTATGGAAGAATGTTTGCTATTTTTGGAGACTTCCACTACACCATTTTAATCTTTCTTGGCCAATACTGTCAAAGTAATTTAAGTTTACTTTTTTACCTGCCAGATTGTTTGATGACAGGTGTGGAGTGCATGAGTAAAAATGAACAGAACAACATGCTGTGTCTGACTTCTTTTTCTGAGAAATAAGAAGATGCATGTGTTGCTGTCTTTGAGAACATTTTTTTAATAATAGCGAATTTATTAAGTCAAAAACATTTTTACATAGAAATATTTTTCATACCTCTCAGCCTCTAAGTAAAGAAATCTGGACAAAGCCAAAAGTAATGGGGGTACAAATGTCTAAAAATAGGGACAATTTTTAAATATTGCTGTTATAAATATATAAAGTTGATAGCATAACAGTTTGTGCATTAGCATGCCTTTTCTGAAAGGTATGAAGTCTAACACTCAAATTCCTGTCATTATGTAGAGACGTTAATACTCAATGATTTGCCAGAAAACAACAACTGTTATGAAGAACAGATTAAAAATATGAGGCAAAAATGTGGACATTCTGTGAAAATCTGAACAGTTGACATGTATGCATATTGTGCAGTTGACATGTATAGTGCCCATCCCATTATCACATGTAGCTATCGTTATATTCCATATTTGTCTTTTTAAATATATAACTTTGAGTAATATCTCTCTACTGACATATCAGTTCTAACATCTTACAGATACATTCAAACTTCACATTGCTAAATTGTCAGAATTTACTACCACACCTTTTGTACTTCTAATCATGACATTTTAGTTCACCATTATTTACTTATGAGTTATTTAACAACACAAACTACATAGAAAAATAACCACCAAGAACTGAAAAGCTTTCTGCATTTGTACTGTTAGATAAAAAACAAGAGCTGATTTCAGTGCTGTGTGGAAAGGGAGTCACTGCTAGTCTAGTTTAGTACCACTAGTGCAAGTTTAGTACTACTAGTTCCAGTTTAATACTACTAGTTCCAGTTTAGTGATACTACTGCAATGCTAGGAACAGAAGGTAGGAAAACTGGAGGTGCTGCTGTAGGTGTCAATAATGAAAGGGATTTTCCTTCTCTTTGTAGCATGTGAAGTTTTTCACTATAACAAATTCTGACCACTCAGACTGTAAATTGTACGACTTACATTTTTAGGGTGAGGGATGTTTTAGTCACAGCTGTTAAAAAAGGGAAACTGTGCAATAACTGTGCAATGCTGGTGATCTAAAATGGATTTTAGTAATTATTTGTAAAATTGACCAGACAGATGTTTGTATTATGAATCTATAGCTCTGGCCACCAGTAATCTGCAGTAATGTTTCTTATCTGTACTCTACATAGGTCTACACATGATAACTGTCAGATACATTTGTACTCTGATAGCATAAATGAATGCTGAGTGCCTCATGGTGTGTTACTTCTATCTTGTTAGTCTATATGGCTTGGATTACAAGCAGTTATAGCACCATAAAAGTGGATGGGCATGTTTAAACACATCAGATTTCAGCTTGTATGCTGTTGGTCAGTACGTGAGTGCTCCTGTCAGAATTGCTTGAGCACTGTAGCTCAGGGGACTAAGTGTTGTTGTTAAGTTGCTTGCTCCTTGTGGAAGTGGTGGGCTAGAGCTCATATGGTACTTTTTTTTTTTTTTGGACTGGTGTGTTATGCTCAGGTGAGTGTAAAAGTCTTGTATTACTGCTAAGGTAATACTGTATTTTTGTGTAGGTGTGATGTGCAATTGCTCAGGTAGTACTTTATTTTTGTGTAGGTCTGATGTGTTATTGCTCAGGTGGTACTGTATTTTTTTGTAGTTGCAATGGGTTACCACTCAGGTGGTATTGTATTTTTGTGTAGGTGTGATGTGCTATTGCTCAGGTGGTACTGTATTTCTGTGTAGGTCTGATGTGTTACTGGTCAGCTGGTACTGTATTTTTGTGTTGTTGCAATGTGTTATTGCTCAGGTGGTATTGTATTTTTGTGTAGGTGTGATGTGTTATTGCTCAGGTGGTACTGTATTTTTTGTGTAATTGTGATATGTTATGCTCAGGTGGTACTGTATTTTTGTGTAGCTGCGATGTGTTATTGCTCAGGTGGTACTGTACTTTTGTGTGTGTGACTGGTTTGTGTGTGTTCTACAAAGCTGCATCTCAGAAAAAGTTTAAGACACGTATTTAACTTTGTGTTGTTAATGACTCTTTCTCTGAGATGTAGTATAAATACAAAGTAAGTAGGTGTAGGGAGAGATGAATCCCCCACCTGGAGGGATTAGATGGGTTGCATAAAATGCTTTTTTTATGTTACTATGTGGTATATTTATTCACAAACTTTATAGGCTGTAGTACTTCGGTTATGAATATCTCTGTACACAAGTTGTCACTTTTGAGCTATGTTTGCCATGGAACTCTGTAGGGAACTCAGTAATATCAGTCATAAGTAGTGGATTTGTACTTTTCATAATTAGTTAATATAAAAATCACTTTGATTTTTGTTCAAATGCGTATCTGAAATCCTTTTATGTTAATGTGAATGTATACTTACTATAACTGATTAAACTGATAAAAGTACCTTTGTGTGTTATGTAATCCAACTCCCTCAAAAGTTTGGGGACACAAAATTTACATAGACTAAGTAGTTAATTCAGAAGAAAAACATAGCACAAAATATTGAGGATTTTCATGGTAAGACAAAGACTAATTCATGTGGGGCTTCCATAAGCAGAGTGAACTCATCCTTAGCTCTGCCCAAGGGAACACAAGTTAATAAAACCCAAAAGAAGCTTTCAGGAAGCATAATAGTGGGAAACAACTCCAGAAGAAAATACATTTCTTCCTAAATTGTAATTTGATTGTCACTTTGAATAGCAGTAAAGAGTCCTTTCTACTGATAGCTGCTCTTTCTGCTTCTGATATGGTGTCAGAACTAACATTTGGTACTATTTGATGGTTGTAGTTTTGCCATCTGGTTTATTTATTTATTTTTTTATTTGCTGCACTAGCCCCCTATTTTCCACAGATCACAATGAGATATCTTGACCAGGTCATAGTCATAAAACATTTGGAGAAAACAGGGCTAGACTCATAAACATTTAACTTGAGTTAATTCGTAACCATTAAATTACGTTGGAAAATAATATTTTGTAAAATGTAACTTAACTCTGTGAAATACTCTGGAGTTTTCCACAAAATATAATACAATGTATTTCTGTATTTCATATAATACTAAGTGTTGCTCCATTTGTTTGGAATGCGGTTGATACAAAGTGTTGATCTGGTTAAAGAGCTTCATTTTTTATGTTGTTTTGGTCCCCATGACCATCAAAGCATATTACTTTATAGACCTGTCTGTTCCCCTCTGTCTCCTGGTCTTGGAACATGCCAGGACAGAGGACTGAGATCCATAAATCATGGCTGTCATCTATCAAGACATAAGAAATTTTCAGCATGTTGTCACCCTAATCTACAGCATTCACCATGTCTAGGCCAGAAGGCATGCATATTTTTATGTCTTTAAAGTACTTTGGTAGAGCATCATATCTTAGCAATAGCTATAGGGCACCATATTTGTACCTATTGGATGCATTCACCATTCAAACCCAGTACCATATTCATGGGCGACTTTAATTACCCCTGTATAAACTGGAAATCCTACAGGAGTCCAGACTTGCAGACTTACAGATTCCTGGACTTTGTAAACATAAACACCCGGGACCAGATTGTCCATACACCCACTAGGGGTGCAAATATAATGGACCTGGTACATTCACTAATATCCCTCAGTAGAGGACTACTCTTCTTCCTGGACAACCAAACTGGATCTGGTCATCTGGCTTGTTGTATATACCATTGTGCCTCAAAAATTGGAAGAAAGAACTCCCCCCTGAGACAACTTTCACAAGAACATTAGCAACCTGAGGAAGATTGCAGCAGTTTTCTGGTCATTTGTAAGTGGACTTATTTTTTTCTATATTTCTGCAGTAAAACAAGCTTTACCATATGAAAGGAGACTGTGATTAAGTGATAAAAGACTAGGTCAGACTCTAAACTTCTGACCTTAGTCTATACCTGTCAGTCTCTGAGCATTAAAAATCGTAACACTGGCCTTTAAAGATCATAGAAGAGGGTCAGAAAGAAGAGCACTTTTTTATTTTTCATATAAGAAATTCATTATAAACTAACAAACAGGCCTGACTTTATGAAGATTGTGTGGCTGCCAGCCCAGCTAGCTGGAATTTTGTAAATAATTCTTTGTCATTTGTGAAATATTAATATGATTTGTATGTTTGTCTTACAAATATAAGAAAACTATATGTTATGTGGATATTAAACTACTGGTGCAGAAGTGTGTGTTGAACTGTATGTTATGTACTGAGCTTAAAGAATGTAACCACAGTGTACCTTACTGGAAAAGAACATAAATGTATATAAACTATGCTTATTCAAATGTATATTTTGATGGTAGAGGCTGGAACATACAGAGTTAACTTGCAAACCCTCAAGAAAAGCAAAGAGTTTTATGATGGCGTTTGTCTCAGCTAGGAGACAGAATGTCTGCAGCTAGGAGTTCTTTCTATTGTCTGGAAACAGAAATAATTACAGGTAAATGTGTTTAACTGTTTTACCACTTCCAGTTCTAGACAAACTTCTGATAGATAAGTATTTTTGACACAGAGGTGCTAAATGCTAAGTTTCTCTTAGCCTGGGAACTTAAGGCAGAGGTGATAAATAGTGATGTTATCCAGTTGACCCAGCAGTAATGTTTTGTTATTAATTTAAAAACTATCTCACAGAGAAAGTCTGTGCATTTTGAATTTGTCTTTGGATCTGTCAGCATCCTCTCATCAGCACTTGCCTTGCTAATAGTAAGTACTAGATTACAGTAATTTCTCTTAGGGATAGATAGGAATAAATTAAGATTAGTTTAGATGTTTTCTGTATTTATGTGAGACTGTCCTGCAATGTTGTTTATACATATGTCCTGTGATTTTGAACTCTTTTGTCACTGTGTTGAGTTATTGAGTATTGTCTTGCTCTTTTATTTATTATTAAATATATTTAAACCTTTTAATTGTGGCTGGTTTGTTTAGAGATATTTAAGCTCTTAGAATACTTGCATATGTATTTGGCGACACTGTATAGGCCATCCCAATAGCCTTGCTGTTGTCACACTTACCATTTGGATAATAGTAACATTACACAGTAGAATTGGTCACCCTTTGGGAAGGGCCTTATAGTAGCTGATAAGTAAGGGTGGTTGGTAGCAGTGATTACTACCTTATAATCTGGGCAGAAGGGGGCATAGCTAGTAAACCTGTGCCAGCCTTCCCCAGGAGTGTCTGTGTGTTTGTATACAAATCAAATTTCAAAGTGTGTGTGAGTGTGTGTGTGTGTGTGTGTGTGTGTGTGTGTGTGTGTGTGTGTGTGTGTGTGTGTGTGTGAGTGTGTGTGTGAATGTGTGTGTGTCAGACACAAAGCACTGGTTAGACAGAGAGGGTGCTGGAGGTTTTGGCTTGACCAGTCGGCTGAGATCTTAACCCTATAGCTGTGTCACTGGGGAGTCTTATTGGGGATCTGGAGAAAGAGGGAGAAACCAGCCCCAGATTGACTGTGATCTCTGTCTGCTGTTAAGGGAAATTGTACTTTACCGTGAGTGTACCTGTCATCCTCCCAATGTGCATGTCCCTCACTGGTGCTAGTGGTGAGAATTGAGGCTCCTTGATTACTGGGCCAGTGTAGGGGCATCATAAAGCTCATCAATAAATCTCAGAGGATCAAGGCTACAATTAAGTGCCAAAATAATAATGCTATGACTAAATCGTAGTATTTAAGAGGTCTAGATGCTGAAAATAGTCTAGATGGTGAAAATATATGTCCACTTCAATTACGCTCTCATGTCTCTATGGCATTATCTTTGATACATCACTTCTTATTTTGACAAGCTCGGTACCTTTGTCTTTAAATATGGTTTTGTTTAAAACCTCAAATGGCATTCTTCTGATGAAAGCAAAATAAGTGCTTTGCAGTTCAGACAATTATACTGTGAGAATTTTTGTCCCAAGTTTAGACTTCTTCACACAAGTCTAATTTGAAAAAAAAATAAAATTTGTATAACGATCATAAACGGTACATTAAAATTCACAAACCTTCACAGGATAATGTTTTTTTTTCTTTTTTTTGGGGGGGGTGATAAGGGAGTACAGGCCCAATCAAAAGTAGTGCCTTCCACTAAACCTGCTTGGCATCAGTAAGCTCTGGCATCTCAGTGATGAAATGAACGAACAATGGGGCATTAAAGATCTGACAATTTCAGGCAAGTTGTTGTGTCTTGTTGTGTCTTTCAGCTTATCCCAGCCAGGGGTCGCCACAGCGGAACTCCGGTCTGCTAATGTTTGGTAGTGGATTTTTACGTGCCGAGTTACCAGCCCTGACGCACAATCTTCAACGAAGGCATGCCCATTCACGCATGCCTCCACACAGAAGATGCTCTAGCTGAGAATTGAATGGGACAACATATTGCTGTGAGGTGACAATGCTACCGTAGCATCACTACAGAGGATTTGACAATTTCAGGCAAGTGCCAGTGGAAAATTTCGAAAAGTGTAGACCACTTGAAAATTAGACCAGGTAGGAGAGTGGAAAGGTGTACTGTTTAAGATGGGGTCTCAGAGAGTGAGCATAGAGAAAAATAACAATGTCCATAGTTAGAAACAGTAAAACTTGAAGGTTGAGGGGGACGTGGTTGGTGCACTTGTCTGCTACCTACAATGTTTACAATCATGTGTTTATAACTGGGGACTCATTATTAAGAAGTGTAAGGAAAGTTATTCCAAGAATAAACAGAGAACATCTAGGTGTCTCATCTTTACATGGTAGCAATACATCAAACATAAAAGATAGTATCAAATACTTATTTACAAAAAGAACAATATATGACCTTGTCATTTTTGTGTGTGGATGTAATAATGTAGGAAGAATTAATGATGATGCATTCTAAGTAGATGTAAATGACATTATTGATTTGAGTAAATATTTTAAATTTAAGTTGGTTTTCAGTGATCTTCCAATTCCATGTTTTCAGGGTGAAATTAGATGACAAGGAAGGTCTTTCACAAACTGGATAAGATGCAAATCTTTACATAACTCTATTCAAGTGACCTATCTTTGGGAATTGTTTGATGAAAAAATTAAGTTCTTTAGTAAGGACAATATGCACTTAAGCAATTTAGGCAATAGGATTATTTGCAGTCAGTTGACTAAATTAATTACAATTTTTTAGAGTCATGTCTTTGATGGTAATTGACAATAATAAAGTAAGCTTGGAATGTGTTCTGCTACATTCTCAAAGTTTAAATAATAAATTAGAAGATTTAGAGGCTTGTATAACTGATAATAGGACTGAATTGTTACTGATTACAGAAACTTGGTTTAGTTGCAATAATGAGCCAACAACAATACCAGATTTCTCTGGTCATCACAATTTTTGAATTGATAGGAGACAAGGTGAGGTGTCTATGTATCTAACCAGTAGGTACGATTCTTTTACACAATTCAATGATATGGTCTCTGAGTTTCTCATAGTAAGTATTTTTGTTACCGGGACTAAAATGGATATAGTAATATTTTACTGAACTCCTAGTATTTCAAAGGAGATAGATGAGCAGCTTGTAAATCTTATTAAGAAGAGTTTTCTTGATAAGGTGGATGTAATTACCAGGGACCTAAATGCTCCTAATATAGACAGGGTAGCTCCTTCAACATCACCAAAGGCATTAACCTATCTGATAACTAAAAGTTTGACAAATGGTTATATGCAAATAGCGAGTGAGGAAACTAGAAGAACTAACTTACTGAATGTTGTTTGGAACTCTATGAGATTTAATCTGGATGGTTGTAACATAGGTCCTGAGTCTGGGAGCTCTGACCACTTAAGTTTACACTTTAAGGTTGTTTTCACAAGTCCCAAGTTAGTTAAAGATTATGAAATAGTAAAAATATTTTATCAGTTGGACTTTGAGTTGATTAAGGAGGGTATTGAAACCTGGGACTGGTATTCTAATCTTTAAAATAAAGATATGTGAGAACTGGGATGTTTTTTCCAATTTTGTTAATAATTTGATAGACTTAAATGTCCCAGTTGTAGTCAAAACTCCCTGTAAGAGTGATAGGTCGAGTTTGAAGTTACCTAAACTAAAAAGGAGAAAAAGATAAGTTTGTGGAGAAGACATAAACATTTCCATTCTGTTTCAAATCGGAAAAATGTAGCCATTGACTATTAAAAGTGTAAGATCTAATTATGAGGTACACGTAACAGCTAATCTGAAGGATAATAACAAATGTTTATTTAAACATTTAAGACACTATTCCAGATGATTCTTTCAGCATAGCATTGAAAGATGGGTCTCAAACAATCACTGACTCAAATGTATTAGTGAACTTGTTTGCAGATAGTTTGATTAGTAATTACTCCCAAGGGACCTTGGAAAATTATTTATTATTTACACTCGTCCCAGTATGGATAAGGAAATTATAAAGCAAGCTTTATCTAAAATAAATAAAAATTGAGCACATGACCTGATGATCTTAATGGATATTTCATAAAAGGAATATCTGAAAAGTTGATTCCATGCTTTGATTGTTTTTACTAAAAAATCATTCAAGGAAGCACTTGTTCCCAAACTGTGGAAGAAAGCTGTAATAGTTCCTATTTTGAAAAATAAACCAGGATATATAGTAGTGAACCATCAACCTATTAGTTTGACTTGCATATTTGTTAAGTGATTTGAGAGGACATTGTGGCTTGCCTCTAAAATTCTAGACTTTATCTTCGATATATATATATATATATATATATATATATATATATATATATATATATATATATATATATATATATCAATATGGATTCCTTTCAGGGAGATTACATGTTACTAATCTGATATGTTTTTATGAGCGGATTGTTAGCGCATTAGATAATCCACTAGCTGCTAAAAATATGTTTTTGGATCTGGCTAAAGCTTTTGACTGCACTCCACATGAAACAGTTATAAGAGCTTTAATTAGAACCAATAATTCTGGCTGTGTAGCTAAATGCATATCCAAATAGCTAAGGGGTAGAACCTACAGAGTGACAATTAAAAATTCCTACTCTTTGTATAGATTTTCAACAAGGGGAGTGCCTCAGGGTTCAGTCCTGAGACCATTATTATTTGGTCTAGTGATATCAGAATGTCCGAAATCTAACTCTATGTGGTTAAGTAAGTTAACAGACAATATTAAGATAGGGCAGGGAGTAACTAATACTAGTGATTGATATCTTTCACAATCTTACTTGGATAACCTATATAAATGGATAGGAACCAAAGGTATGAGATTTAACAATGGAAAATGTACTATTTTACATTTTGAGCACATTATTAATCAATAGTCTTACCTGCAGACAATCAGATTTGTGTTTCTTCTGAGGTAATGAGAGATCTAGGTATCATAGCAGATACAAATCTTAACTTTGAAGTTAATGTGACAAACATTGTTAGGAAATGTTATAGTCTTTCAACGTTTCTGAAGCTGAGATAGTTGGGTGCTACTAAAGATGTATTTAAGATGTATAAGACCTATTATTGAATATGGGGGGCCTTTAAGCGTATTAAATGTTTTGCAACTGAACTTGAACCTTTCCCATACAGATAGATGGCTGTCATAACTTATGCTATAAAGAGAGACTGGTATATTTGTTTTTGTATTGTTTCTAACAGTTGACATTATTATGATATAAAAATGTCTTAAGGATAAATTCTTGGCTGCCATTTTAGATATACTGACTTTATTGATCATGGTATTGGTATAAGGAATAAAAAATTCAATGTAAGAATTCCTATTTCCGATTTGATGTTAAAGAGATATTTCTTTTATATTAAGGCAGGAAAGATGTGGAATTCATTACCTAGACATGTAAGATTGGCAAATAATTTAGCATTTTTTAAACGGGCATTAGATAACTGGTTTTCTAAAATTCTATATTCTCCAGTGATGTCTATTAGGCAGACTTTAAATTGGCCAATGTAGGCCCTAGGTGTGTTGGTTTATTCATTGAACCATTGAATAACACTAGTGAGTATTAGTACTTCATGACCAAAGGCAATTATAATGGCAGGAATGGAACAAAAAGTGGAGTTCAAAAATATACTGTTACATATGTGCTCTAAATAAGAGTTAGGGAAATAATAAGAAAAAAAGTGTATTGAAAATGTGCTTAAATTAAATGCTAAAAAATACAACATTGTCACACTTTGCAGAAGAAAAAAAAATCCTCCCAGCATATAATATTGGCAATACCCAAATTCAAATGAAAATGTAATTAGTTTCCTGGGAACCGGGGATGATAATTCACCAAGTAGCAACAGTTGTCAGAAAATGTTTCTGCTTGGCAAAGCTGATTGACAATGGACTGTCAACCAGACTGAAAGATGTTATTGCTCCCTTTTATTCATCACTGATCAAACAAATTATAGAATACAATGTCACCTTTCGTTCATAGGTGTATACTAGACTAACAACAACTTGGGTCCGTAAAAGCCTAGTTGTGCAACCCAGATGTGACCCACAAATTTGATTTATATTTGATTTATAGGGGGTGATTTACTGACAGCCTTTGTCTATCAGAAACATGAGCCAGACCAGGGGTGAATTTCTGATTACCCATCCATTAGTCCAAGTTGCCGTTTAATAGGAATAGGGGGGAACTCTGCTTCACGATGATAGGGAACCTGTTCCAGAGAATGAGAATTCTCTGAGAAATGCATCTGTCTCCCCAAAGTGTCCTATTTATGTTGGAAGTAAAATGTAGACATTTTAATCTAGTAGTTCTGATGCTGTTTGTTTTGTGGATGTGAAAAAGATTCATCAAAACAGGGTCCAAGGATACCTTGTATGCCAGGAAAAGATCAGCTCTCAAAAGTCTGTATGATACTGAGTAAAGGGACAGGGCTTTGAGATGATCAGTGTCAGTGTAGGACATTGTGTTCTCTCCCTACACTCTATTTGCAAGGAACCTTCATGGCATTCCATTTGTTGCATGTGTCTAGTCAAGTACATACTAAAGGGAGCATTACACTCTATCATGGGCCTGATGAGGCCCAAGTACAGTGATATGATCACCTCTCTGGACCTAGATGCCATGCCCATGCTTATACGTTGAGCAACAAAGATGGATTTTCTCACTACCCTTGAGCACATGTTGGTCAAAGACTAGGTTAATATCTACATGGGTTCCCAGATCCCCGACTAGTGAATTAACTTTCAAGGGTGTTTGATTGCTGATGTAGTTACCATGGGTGGCAGACTCCCCAACAGGTACTATAATGAATTTCTTGGTATTGAGTTTTAATCCATGGCTTTGGCAACAACTGCTTGTCTGTATTAGCCCTTCCTGAAGGTTATTCTCATTTTGGAGGGATTCAATAACTGCTCTCAGGTTGCAAATATCTGCAAACTTTGTTAGCTAGAGGCCTTTGACATCTGAGAAGTAGATGCCAAAGAGTAGTAGGCTTAGCACAGAGCCCTGGTGGAATCCACTAGTGACCAGCCTCTTTGTGGAAGTGGCTTCACCACTTCTAACCTCCTGGGTCCTTTCAATGACCCAGCTAGCTGCCAACATGTTGTAAAGGAATTTATTGCTAGTTTTGTAAGTTTGTTGACAATGCTCGAGGAGAGTACTTCACCAAATGCCTTAGCCAGATCTAGGTCGGCAATATGCACAGTTTTCCTCACATCCATTGCCTTAGTGACCTTTTCAAACAAGTCTACCAAATTCAATAAACATGAGCTTCCTTTCACAAAACCAGACTAGGATGGATCCAGTGTCTGGAAGTCTCCTATGTTCTTGTTAATAATTTCCATGATAATGTTTTTCTCTGGCTTTGCAAATAAGACTAGTCAGACTAATGGGTCTGTAGTTTCTAGGACTGGTTGAAGGTCCTCCCTTGGGATGTACCTCATCAGACATAAACAACTAAAAAGACTGCAGAGGTTCCTTGTGATGAAAGCAGGTACTGCCAGCACCGCTAGCTGGAATTTTGTAAATAATATGTCATTTGTGAATATAAAACTGATTTATACAGGATGCTTGTGTTACAAATGTATTAGAACTGTGGGTCATACAATATGCTGGTATTACAAATGTATTAGAACTGTATGTCTTGTGTATATCAAATTGATTTGTACAGACATTTGTGTTGAAAAGGTATTTATAAAGTGTTTGTGTTTGAAATGTATGTACCGCGTGCATTACTAGAGAAAACAGAAATGTACGTGCCCTATTGTAACAGTTTGATTATATATGTTTTAACAGGAGAAACTGGAGGGTTATCCTCAGTCCAGCAAATTTTAGAAAAATATCTGAAATGAAATCACTTTATATGCTAGGCCATAAAGATGCTATCTCACAGGTTTCAAGGCAGCCAGAGATACAAAGTCTGTACTAGGAGGCTTTCTGTATTGTCTTTGGGGTGAACTAATTACTACTCTGGAAGTGGAAGAATGCAATTATTTTATGACTCCCAGCACCTGCCAAAGATCTGAGCAAAAGCCCTTGTGTGTGTATTTTTACAGGTAGGTGCTAAGTCCTGCCAACTGCCAGCAATGGGGGTTTGCATGAGAACTAGAACTCAAATGACCAGAAATGATGTCATTCTGCAAGATATCCCAGCAGTAATATTTTAGATATTATTTGAGAAGTCTGTGAGTGGGACTGAGCTTTCTGTATTTGGTCTTGGACCTGACAACAACAACAAGACCCATTCACCACACCATCTGCCTTGCTCTAAGTAAGTTATTAGGGTGTACTAACTCTCTTAGATTTAGTCAGGAATATAGTGAAGCTTAGTTTAGATATTGCTTTTCTTTAATTGTGTGGGCCACTCCTAATATCCTTGCTCTTGATCAAACTACCATTTGTATTAATATTAATTTCACTCAGTATATTGGGTACCCTTGGAATACCCTTAAGATAGCTGGCAGGAGTGTCTGATGGCAGTCATAACTACCTTATAGTCAGGGAAGGAGGGGTCATAGCTAGTAAACCTATGCCAGCCTTTCCCAGGGGTGTGTATGTGTGTGTGTGTGTGTGTGTGTGTGTGTGTGTGTGTGTGTGTGTGTGTGTGTGTGTGTGTGTGTGTGTGTGTATCAAATCTCAAAAAGTGTGTGTGTGTCAACTACCTGGTAAGGGACATGAAGCACTGGTTGGACAGAGGGGGTGCAGGAAGCTTTGGCTTCAACACTTAACTGATATCTCAACTCTATAGCTGTGCCAGTGGGGAGTCGTACTGGGGATCTGGAGAAAGAGGGAGAAACCAACCCCAAACTGACTGTGGTCTGTGTGCTCTTAAGGGAAATTGCACTTGATGCAGAAAGCTGCATTTGGAAATACTGTGTGTGTACCTGTCATCCTCTCAGTGAACATCCTCCACAGGTGCCAGTGGTGAAGATTGAGGCTCCTTGATTACTGGCCCAGTGGAGGATTGTCACATTCCTAAAAAAGAGAATCACAGACTTAAAATCCTAAAGCTACCAGAAAAGACTAGAAGCGCTGTCTCACTGTTCTGTGTCTTAAAGCCACCTTTGAGGAGATCTGTACCTTGACTTCCAAGGAATCAGGGACCTAGTAGTCCAGGATCTCTTGTACTTTCACAAATCAACTGGTCCCACAAATACCAGAGCAAAGGATCTAAACTTGCTTCAGCACATCGATAAAACAAGATGGTGAGATAGATTCTTTACTAGGTATCTCCCTCACCTCTGGAATAGATGGCTCCTGCAGATAAGGTAGTGTGATACTCTATATTCCTTCAAACGGGACCTGGATAATTGGATATTTATTCAGAAATTCACCCCAGGCTTGACTGCCATAGCCCTCTATGAGAAGGAAGGTACAGTATTAGGTAGGAAATGACAAGGCGTAATGGCTGCAAGACTCAGTAACCTTGACTTTCTCATGACTCCTATAAGGGGATTTTTTGGTGAAGGAAGTAAGTGCCAATGGGCTGGGCACCACTGCTGAAGGAAATTTTGATTAACTAAAAGTTGAGGAAAAAACAAAGGTTGTTAGAGAAATGTACATTTTTGTAGCTGTAATTGACAAAAGGATGTGGTACCAGTCTGCTCTTACAAGATCCCAGTGCAGAGACAGATGAAGTAGAAAGTTCTAGTGGACATTTAACTTAGATGACAAAACATAGGCTCTAGGATAAAAAGGTAATTAGGTGATGCTCTTTCCTTTCTTTTGGAGATTGAAGAAACACTGATGTAACAAGAGAATACAATTTACAAATAGCTTATTTAGCTTTCTTAAATATAAAGATGATCAAGAAGTGGTAAGGTTGTGTACACACTGCTTTGGTGCTGTTTCTTGGCATCCTGCACTTTAGATCCATAAGACATGAAGGTGATTTTGATTACTGGGGATGTAGGATCCCTGAAACTTGTGGAGTGTTTGTTTTCAAGGATAAGGTGTCTTCCCTACTTCATCTGTGTATATTTTAATGGTACGTAGCATCTCTATTTCTGCTTTGCTTGTCTTTGAATCCCCCTTAATGAACTGTAGCACACATAGTACTACTTTATTTGCCTTTTACCCTCTCATCGAATGTTTCTCTTCCCTTCCTTTATAGGTCCAGAAAATGTTTTACAAAAATAAAACATAGACCTACTCATTTTTTTTTTCAGACTACACAGCTGACTTAAACATAATACCACATACACAAGCACCATAGATATAGTCAGGGGCGGCTCTTTCTATCGGACTGCAGGACTGCAGCCCTCCCACCTAGAAACAAAATAAATAAAAAAAAAAAAAAAAAAAAGCAAAATTAGTTTAAAATTTTAAATGCATGAGAACACTAGATGCACCCTCAGACAGCCCTGCAATCTGATCAAACTCCAAACTGACTGCCTCAACAGTCAGATACATACAGGGAGAAGGTATTTTTGGCAGATGTCTGGAATCGGAATCTGCGGCATCTAGCACAGAAGAGAGGAGGGCTACTGGGACTGCTTGATCAGACAGGATCAAGTAGAGGAGAGGAGGGAGGTCTCTCATGGATTATGGATTAGGGTGGCAGGACCAATCAGGAGAGAGGTAAGTTGAATTTTAAGCTGAAGTGTTGAAGTCGAGCATGGGTTTGGTTGGTTGCTGCTTTGCAGACAATGAGAAGGGACCTTATGTGTGGAGGTTTGCTGCTTCAATCAGGAGAGAGGTAAGTTGAGTTTTAAGCTCTTGCAGGGAAGGTTTGCTGCTTCCGGACCCATTTACAGGGTGTGTGTGTGTGTGTGTGTGTGTGTGTGTGTGTGTGTGTGTGTGTGTGTGTGTGTGTGTGTGTGTGTGTGAAATGCCCCTGTTAACACATAGTGGTGGGTAGAGATACTCAGGCTTGAACTCTGTACCTTGGATGCAGGTGGGAAGGACCTGAATTCCCTACCCACCACTATTTGTAAAACATTGCAGATTTTTGCCTCATATTTGTTCTGTTCCTCATAAAATCTGTGGTTTCTGTATCTTCATTTTTTCTTGCAAAGGTTTGTAGTGCAGTGGTGCACTGGTAGCATTGTTGCCTGACAGCTACAGGTTCTCTGGTTTGATTCTTGGCTGGTGTGCCTTCTGTGTGGAGTCTGCATGTCCTCCCATCCCTTACAAAGATGTGTCTGGTGTGTTTCTCCCTGCTCTGCTGAAAATTTGCTTTGTTTTGTTCCAAGTCAGACTAGTTTCCTGGTTAACAAATGTTTAAAAATAGCAGGCATTTGAATTTCAGACTTCATATTATTCAGAAAGTACATGGTAAAACAAAACCTTTTATTCTAGCAATTGTCTTAGTTTATAACATGGATATTTGAAATTTGCCCATATTTCTGGGACTGTATTCCCCCATTATTGGCCTCATCCAGGTATTTTGTGCTAAGGTTGAAAGCTATGATGAGAACTGAATTCACTGAATGTTTGGGGGCTGTATTCCCCCCATTACTGGCTTTGTCCACATGTTATTTTGCTAAGAGGTTGAGAGCTATGGTGAGAACTGAATTCACTGAATATGTTTGACAGCTGTATTCCCACGTTATTTGCTTTTTTTCAGGTGTATTTTGCTAAGAGGTTGACAGCTATGGTGAGAACTGAATTCACTAAATGGTAGCCATTTAAGTTTGTCTTCCTGTTTCAGCTGATTTGGCATAGTGGTATGTTTCTCTGACTGTGTTTTGCACAGGGTCCCCTGGTTTCAAGACGTGGCAGTGAAATGTATGGTGGTAACACAGCATTTTATTCTAGCAACTTTCCAACATTATACAAGCAATGTTTAAAATGTGTCCCTGGTTTTTGGCCTTTTGCCCCCCCCCCCAATAAATTTTGGCTTTTTCCAGATTTCTTGTGCTGCAAAGTTCAGAGATACAGCTGAGTGTCGAGTAGATTTTACAAGGAGCTGAGAGCTGCAGGGGAACAAAGTTTAGTGCTGCTTATGCTAAGTCTGCTTGCATTGTTAATAGCACAACAGGTAGTGTACTTGCTTTTGATGCAGAAGGCTGTGGGTTCTACTTCCACAGTAGATAGATGCATTGCTTTTTACTGTACTGTATTGTAAAGGGGGTGGATGCTGCAGTCCTTTTTGGCAAAGATACCTAGTAACTATGAACCTGTTATCAGTTTGCCATCTATTCCCTATTGCGGTATTACTAGGTTATCATTTTTTAATGCATGCAACATAGGCAATTTATTCTTCAAGGGCAACAGGCACTTTATTTGTAGATGAAATAATGACATATAAAGTTGTTTGCTAGCAGCAACCTCTTTATTAGTTACAGATGTCTTTAATGTGGATTTTTCCTACTTCAGAGATTGTGCATATTTACTGATACTGGTGGACTATGGAAGGTTGAGTAGACTTTTTATGATGGAAATGTTCTGAATTGGGCAGTTCTGTCATTGGTGCATGCATTTTGTTTCATTGTTTACTGGAAAAATGTTCAAAACAATAAATTTAAAATGCCGTCTAACAACTGTACTGTATTGTACAAGGTATATAATGTAATACAGTCAGGAAGGTGTATCAAAGAGCATGCGTATGTTTCATGTTCAAGGTGCCTATGATTTTGAAAACAGCCCAAAGTTAATCTTTATCTGCCACTGGCAAAATGTATTTTCTTTGAATGTGGGTCTCAATGCTGTTTCAATGCATGTGAGTTTCAAGGGCAGAGAAGTTTTAGTTTCATTGTGAGACTGCATTGCTTTGTTTAACAGATATCTATTAGGGTTTGTGCTGTAAAATGCAAAATAAAACTTTCAAATGAAATCTAAATCATCACAGAAGTAAAGCAGTATGCACATTACAGTGTTTATGGTAAATGGGGCAAAATAACCAAGGAATGGGACATTGGAATGGCTGCAGGGGGGGGAGGCTCCATTCGACCATGATTTTGTGAGAAGGGGAGGGTAGCAAACTCAGACAGCCCCGGTTGAACTATACCTCTCAGTTGTCCATATTTTTGCAGAATGAATAGATATTTGCTTCTTATTTTTGGTTTGTTCCTCATAATATTTGTATATTTCTAGCAAATCATTTAGGAATGAAGTCACTAAATGACAGAGATTGAGTTTCAGACGTTATAACCTTCATAAAAATGCATGCTAATGCAAGACCTGTTATTCTATCAACTGTCTTAAGTTTATACAAGAGCAATTTTTAGTAGTGTTTGTATGTTCCCCCAATATATTTGGCCTTGTCCAGATTTCCTGCATTAAGAGGTTGAGAGGTATGTGCAAATCACTTTGTAGAATTAGGAATATCCAAACCTCTCAATTGTCCCCAAATATTGGCTCAAAATGTTGCTCTCCCCTAATAATCCCTCCTCAAAATGGGAATTTTGGAAGAAAACGTGGAGGGTTTACAATTATATATAACTGTAATGATCAGAGTTATAGATTACTTTTATTTCAGAAATGCATGTAGATGCTCTTATTTTGTTAGCTGCTCAAGTTAACAGTGTTAATATTAAAAAGGTGTCCCTTTTTTGACTGGTTCCCAGCTGTATTGTGTGGCAACTTTATATTTTTGCATCACATTTTTGGTCTGTTTTTTTATAAAATTGTGGTTTTCTGGCAAATTAGTGGCAAGTCATTAAAGATTGAAGTTAGAAAATAATGGCAGACATTTGAGTTTCAGATTTCATACCCTTCAGAAAATTCGTACTAATGCAAGACCTACTACTGTTCTATTATCTAAGTTAATAAGAGCAATATTTAAAAATTGTCCTTATTTTTGGGCCTGTGTCCCACTTCTAGTTCTATGTATGGCTTTGTCCAGATTTCTTGCTCTGAAGTTGAGAGGTATGAGCGTAAGAGCCATCACCATCAGCCAGAGACATTTCAAATTGTGACATACTTGTTGCACCCCACTCCCCATTGTAGTGGCTCTGGATGTGTCCAAGGAAGGCAAGGAGCAGTTATGCAGTGTAAGTGTGTAGAGTATTCCCCCATCCAAGGTAGACCACAAGTACGACCGTGGCTTTTCATCTGTCCTTGATTTTGCAGAATGTTCTGGGATTCTGTCATATTTTTATACTGTTGATTTATGCTTCTTATTATTCAGGAAATGCATGCTGTCACAGTGCCCTGTTGCTATGTTTAAGTAGCAATGATTTAATGGCCATCAGGTAAGCTTGTCGGAGATTGTAAGATGCAAGTAAGCTTTAATAAGCATACTGTTAAAGAATTACCAGCATTGAAAGCCTTTTCGTTGTTGCCATGCAGAGTATATTTGCATAACTAGATAATGTATAAGCCTTGGGTATTGAAATGTATATGACAGTATTTGTAATAAAAGGACAGGATTACAGTATTTTCAGAAGCTCTTTACATTTGTTGGAGACTTGCAGTCATCTTTTGTTGGAGACTTGCAGTCATCTTTGCAGGCTTTACCCGTAAACTAAACAGAATGCCAATCTATCATGTGTGGTCCATAACTTGTGCAGGAATCCTTTAAACAATTTATCTTGAGCTTGTTTCTTGTTTGCTGTTCATTTTTTACTTTGATCATGTCTTCCTCATGAAACAAGTAGATAGTTGTGTCAGGCAGCAGGTCTTTTGGATAAGAAACATTTTTACAAGTGGGGGTATCACAGAGATTGCTACTTTCAGCATGTTGTTTGGTAATTTTATAAAGCTGAATATAAATTATAATTAGAACTGCAGTGCAAGGAGTAGTGGTTTGAGCTGAGTGCTGCTTGTTTTTTTATACTTGATTTTGACTGGCATTCCAGTAATGTATTTAAAAAGTAATTTATTTTTTCATGCCTCACAACCTGTTTCCATCTGGATATTAAGTAAGTTGTCATGTAGCCAATGCATTGAAATATTTTTTTCTTCTACACTTCATTTTGTCTTGATTGGACTCTCGTAATGACTGTTTGACACCCAGGGCATTATATTTAATTAAAGTTCCTGTTGATTTGGTTTTGAACATAGCCCCACCCCTTTCTAGTTGGCCACACCCCTTCAAATTGGACCCACCCATCAGCTGTCTCCTGCAGCCCTCCTTTAATTTGAAGTCACCAGCTGCCACTGGATATAGCCAACCTGCTGGCAGGCAGGTTCAGTAAAAACTTCACCCTCTGTCTCCCCAATCAGTAAACCAGGACATCCCCAGCACCTGCCCCCTCCCCTCATCACCAGGGAACAGGATTTCATTGCCCTCTCAAAGGTGAAAAATACAGTCTCCATGAGACCTGATAACATCCCTGGCTGTATCCTACATGAACTCGGTCATGAGGTCTCAGCTCTGTTAGGCACCCTATTCAACCAAAGCCTGAGCACTGGGTTTGTCCCAGCTGAATGGAAGACAGACAATGTCATCCCTCTACACAAAGGTGGATCGTCCACTGACCCAGGCAGTTATAAGCCCATCAGCCTAACTAGCCTGATCTTCAAGGCCATGAACACATTATCATGGACCTTATAAACAAGGACATTGGCAACCTCCCAACACTTGACCTCACACAGTTTGGTTTTGTCAGAGGGAGCTCATGCCTGTTAAACTTGGTTGACTTCTTCAAAACAGTCATCAAAGCCATGACCAAGGGGAAGATGGTGCACACCTCCTACCTTGACCTAGCCAAAGCCTGCAACACTATTCCCCGCTCTAGCAAAACAGATAAACTCTCACACCTAGGCATCAACCTTATATTACCAGATGGGTAACTAACTGGCTCACTGATAGAACCCACTCAGTCAAAATAGGGGAAGGCACCTCTAGTAGTCAACCCACAATGAGTGGTGTATCCTAAGGATCAGTCTTGGGGCCTCTACTGTTTGGGATATAATTTTTTGAGGTGGAAGCCAAAACCAGTGGTCTGTGGTTGACCAGGTTTGCAGATGACTGCAAGCTGGCCATTGTCTTAAATTCCCCTAGTGATGTTAACATCCTCCAACAGGGCCTTACCCAAAGTAATAACTGGTGTCAGAAGCATGGCCTCAAACTGAATGCCAAGAAATGCATCACTATCCCCTTTGGGGAAAATAGCATCCCCACTAATTATCACATTAATAACAATGTACTAAGCATGCAGTCAGTCATGAGGGACTTGGACACCCATGTTTATAGCAACCTGACATTTGACCACCACGTTGCCACCGTTGTACAAAAGGCTTTCTACATGTCCCACCTTATAAGTAAGGGTATTTCATCCAGGAACAAGGAGGTCATACCATCCCTGTACTCCTCCTTTATCAGACCCATTATCAAGTACAATGCCCTCTTCAGCATGTACCTTGCCGAGCACATGCAGCAGCTGGAGACACCACAGAGGTTACTGACCAGGAAAATCCAGGGTCTCAAACACCTATGCTATACAGATAGGCTAAAAGCCCTCTCCCTCTACTCAGTCTCATACAAACTGCTCAGAGGTGACCTATGTCTGGCATACAAGGCCATCTCAGACCCAGCTTTGATGGAGTTGCTGCATATCCGTAAGTCAAACTCCACTTGCTCAACCTGCATGCAAGGCCTCAACCTGGTCTGTGACAATAATAGAACTGGTTGGTGGGATAGATTTGTGCACCAAAGTCTCCCCCATATGTGGAATAGACTCCCTCTCCATCTCAAGCAGTGTACCTATCTACCCCTCTTTAACAGGAATCTGGAAGACTAGACGGGAAACATAAAATACACCCCTGGGATCCAACCTGTGTCCCTGTTGGATAGGGGAAACAGGTGCTGACTTTGTGGGAACATGGGCAAAATTTTTAGATAGGCTTATAAGGGCCTCCGGGCCAATAACCTGGTATCATCCTATGAACCTATAAACCTACCTAATGCATGAGACTGTATATTGAAATATTCAGCTAAATGCTTTTGAGTCAGAGAAGAATACACTGGCAAATTATGAAATTATTGCTTGTATGATATCAGGAAGAGCTTAATTTGAGTGCCTGTCAGTGGCTGTCTGAACTGAAAACAGTGAAAACATGATACTGCTAGTGCCCTAGAACTGTCTGCTTTGGCTGAAGGTAGATTATCAGTGGACATCTGCTTTTTTGGAACCAGGAACTGTATTTGAGGCACATTAGGCCACAGTTTTTATTGTCTGGATTAGGAAAAGGGGACTTTAGATTGTTTACGAAACATGGGTAACCTAGCTTTTCACATAGTTCAAAGAAACTGTTAGGTTTGAACCATACACTGTCACATATATTTGGAGGCAGCAATGACATGACTTTTAAAACATCCATGACTTATGTTATGAATGTCTTTTTGTTGTTTATTGTTTGTTATTGTTAAACGGTTGGTTTGATAAAACTGATTGATCTAGTCTTTAAAGGACAAGGACAACTCAACCTTACATTTTAGTTAACCTCAACACAGGGATATTGGTTCTTCCTGTGATATCACATTGGTGTAGTTTAATGTCAGAAAATTCTAAATCCCCTTTCAGTTTTTTCATTTCCATTTCACTTCCCCAAGTCATAAAGGTTGCATCATTTTTTTCCTATTCAAATCATGCATTATTTATAAAAGAAAGTTGTGTTATTTTATGTGCATAGGAATGACCATACTCTTTCTATAATTTTTTTTGTTTGATTTTAATTAGTTCCCACAGTTTTATATCCTGAGAATGTGCTTTGCTGAGGTCAGCAAAATCCTATAAACATCATATGCTTCTAAATTGAAAATCTTCTGCAAAGTCATTTATTGGAGAAATATTTATATGATGGTTGCAGATCAGTTATACTGCAAACATAAGCAGAATATAGGCAGTCTCATTTTTTGCCTGTGAAAAGTTATTGCTTTTCATGTAGTAGTAAGAAATTAGGAATACTATGGATTACTATAAATTGCTTGAATTTGCCTTACCAGGCCTAGGAAGTCTGACAGATGACTGAGCAATATTACAAGTCGTAACACCTAGTTAAGACATTGTGGGAAATAGTGTGAACATATGCTTACAGCTATAACTTTGATAATGTAACAAACACTTGTAATGTGACCACTTTATATGATATGAGATTTAAATGCACCATGAAAGAGTTTTTAGCATTTTAGAGTTAGCACAAACTAAAGTAAATCAGTAAAAAAAAAAACAGGTGGCACTAGTTTCATCAATGGTCTAAGAAGTCACCTTCTGTCACCACTGGGCTTCCGGATATTGGCTAAGGCTCTTGCCACCCCCATAGTGCCTTTTTTAGGCAAGGCTCAAAAGACAAACCCACCTCCTTAGAAAATAAAAATTTAGAAAACAAAAATGGAAAAAAATTAAGGGTAATGCTGCTCAATGCCAGAAGTCTAAATCTCAAGATGCAGGCTCTCGAAGCACTCCTCAGTATGGAGAACATCGATGTCTATGCAGTAACTGAAACCTGGTTCAAGGCTCCTGAGAGCACCCCAGCGCTACCAGGCTATACCTTGTATCATGCTTTTCAGCCCCAAAACTCGGGCCAAACCAAAAAGGGAGGAGGAGTGTCCATATTCATCAAGGACACCCACACCTCCAGGTTAGTGGCAACACATGAAGCATCAGAGACCATCCAGGTGCAACTAACCGTAGGCAATACTGCTATACAACTGGTAGCATGTTACAGACCACCCTCCCAATCTCAGGAACCCCATTCAGCCTTCCTGAAGACATTGGAGGATATGAATGTCTCACCAAACACCATCATATTGGGAGACTTCAACTACCCTAACATAGACTGGGTGCATTATTCTAGCCCAAACAACGTAGCCCAAAGGTTCCTGGAATTCATAAATTCAAATGCAATGGAACAGCTAGTCACCTCTCCCACAAGGGGAGATAATATACTAGACCTGATCATCACAAACATGGGGACAAAGTGCTCCACACCAGAAGTATACCCCTCACTAGTGAGATCTGACCACAAACTAATCACCCTGGATATACATATCCCACCTCCACCCCCAACACAAAAGACTACAGTGAAAAACTTCTCAAAATTCAACTTTACACTTCTTAAAACTGAGATGGTATCCTTTAAGCCTACTGGGCCAGTGGAAACCACATCCCACAATGCAGAATCCTTCACAAATGCTTTCTATGGACATCTCCAAGAATGCATGGATCATGCAATCCCAAATAAAACCAAGACCCTCTCCACCAAGGGCAGGCATCCTGTCTGGTGGACCCCAGCCATAAACAAATTGTATAACAAAAGAAGGAAGCTACTGCACGACAGAACAAAATCCCATAAAGAGGAGGCATCTCTGACCAGCACTAGTAGAAGCTACATTCTCTCATAAAAACATCCAAGGCCAACTTTGAGAGAAAAATTGCTATGGACACTAAAGATAACCACAAGGCCTTCTTCTGCTGTGTTAGAAACCTGGGCGGAAACCCTCAGGTATGTTCAGAGTTAGTTCACAATGACAAAAAATACACTGAACCCACAGATATTGCCAACATCCTGGCAGACAGGTTCAGTGCAAATTTCTCCCCTCCCTCACCCCCAAAAGAAGAAATACTTATCCCAGCTGAATGTAACCTCCCTGTCATCTCAGATGTCCAGGTGAGAACCGCCCTCAGCAAAGCTAAAAACACAGCATCAATGGGACCTGTCGGTATCCCGGGTTGCGCGCTACGTGAACTCCAAGAGGAGCTAAACCCACACATAAAAATGCTATTTAACCTTAGCCTTACTATAGGATGTGTACCTGAACACTGGCGTACAGCAACAGTAGTCCCACTCCACAAAGAAGGCACCTCTACAGACCCTGGTAACTACCGCCCCATAAGCTTAACCAGCCTGGTCTGCAAAGCTATGGAAAGAATCATTATGGAACTCATAAACAGAGACATTGGGGACTTACAGACACTTGATCCTACCCAGTTCGGCTTTGTAAAGGGCAGATCCTGCCTTTTGAACCTGGCTGACTTTTTTGAAACAGTCACTAGAGCCATTGACGAGGGCAAGGCAGTCCATACAGCCTACCTGGACTTGGCTAAAGCTTTCAACACAATACCCCACTCTGGCATCATAGACAAGCTCAACAGCTTAAATGTAAATCCATATGTCACAAGATGGGTTGCAAACTGGCTAAAGGATAGAACCCCTAAAGTCAAAATCGCTGGAGCCATGTTAGACTCAAAGCCAGTCACAAGGGGTGTCCCACAGGGCTCTATCCTGGGACCTGTCTTGTTTGGCATTTATTTCTCAGATGTGAAAGCAAACATGGGAGGGTTGTGGCTGACAAAGTTCGCAGATGACTGCAAACTAGGTGCCATAGTCGATACACCAGCTGACACATACATCCTACAGAAAGGCCTCACTGAAACGGACAACTGGTGCTGGAGTCATGGCCTTAAACTAAATGCCAAAAAATGTATAGTCATCCCCTTTGGGAAAAACAAAGTACCCACAAATTATCACATAGACAGTAACCCACTGAGCGCAGAAAAAGTAATCAGAGACCTGGGGACCCAAGTCGATAGTGACCTCTCATTTGACACCCACGTTGCCAAAGTGGTTAGAAAGACTTTCTACCCTGCCCACCTTATCATGAAGGGATTCACATCCAGATCAAAGGAGGTCATTGTACCCCTATACTCCTCCCTTATCCGGCCCATGATTGAGTACAATGCCCCATTTGGTATGTACCTCACCCTGCACTTGCAACAGCTAGAGACACCCCAAAAGTACCTCACCAAGAGGATCAAGGGTCTCCAACATATGTCATATGCTGCCAGACTAAAGAAACTCCAGCTCTATTCAGTAGCATACCACCTACTCAGAGGTGATCTGTGCCTGACGTACAAGGCCATGTCCAATCAGGAATTGATGGACATGCTCCACCTCAAAAAAATCCAAATCCATCAGAACCACGAGTGCTAAAGATTTAAACCTCAGCACAAATATGAATAGGACATGCTGGAGGGACAGATTCATAACTCAGAGGCTTCCCATACTCTGGAACAGAATCCCAGTTCATGTTAGGCAGAGCCCCTCACTGACTCTCTTCAAGAGAAATCTTGACGAGTGGATGGGAGATCGTAGGTTTACCCCAGGGGTCATCTCTGTGTCACTACTAGACAGAGGCACAGTAAACTAATTCTATTATGTAAGGGGGTCTTCACTGTGTCACTACTAGACAGAGGCACAGTATTCTAAATCTGTTCTGTACACTTTTGTACCATTACATGGGGTGGCAAAAGCCACATCACTATGGCTAGGCTTATAAATGCCCCAGGGCAGATAGCCTAGTACTAAACTATGAAACTATGAAGTATGTGATTTGTAGATTTGTAATTATAGATAAATATAGAAATTAACTATCTGATTTGTTGTTTTAGGTTGTATCATTTTATGGAGACAAAAAGTGCATTGTTGGGCTATGCAGATTGACTGAAAACTAAAAATCATGCCAGTATGGCAGTCTCTGATAGAACATTTTAGGGTATATTTAATTATAAAACAGTGTTAAGCACTTAGGGTTATACTGGGGCATTACTACTACACAGAAGCTCTTGATATAATGAAAAATATATGTTCTGTCTCTGGGCAAAACTTTTGTCTTTCCTTAAGACAATATATCTAATATAGTGTTCAGCCAACTGTCCATCTATCCATTTATTTATTAATTCATCCATTCATCCATCCATCCATCCATCCAGCAATCAATTTTCTTAACTGCATTTTTTGGTGATACTGATAGTTGCACCAAGCCTTGCAGAGGTTAATAGACTTGTAATGTAATCCAAATCCTGGATTTGCCCTGGTGCCTTTTCCCCATGGGTCATGCCAGTTGGCTTCCTGAGGGACACAGTGAGGGGGCATCCTGAGTAGGTGCTCAAGCCATGTTATTGTACTCTTCTGAAATGGAAGGAGGTGTGGGTTTACTCCAAGATCCTCACTGTAGTGGAGAGTGAGTCCAGCAACCATACAAAGGAACCTCATTTCTACAGCTTGTATCCCTGATCTTTTCCGTTCAGTTATTGCCCACAGTTCATGACTGTACATAAAGATGAGGACATAGACTGACCAGTAAATTGAGAGCTTTGTTGAATAATTCAGCTGTTGTTTCACCACTACAGTTTGTTATAGTGTCTGCAGTATTACACCAGTGCACTTACCACCGGCCAATCCCCTGATCCCCATCATATTCATTCAAGAACAGACCTACTCAAGCTGCTTTACTTGGCATAGTTGCTTGGCTCCCTCATGATGTCATTATTGATGTTGACTGCACCATATAGCTCTGCAACTGTAATAGCCACACATATCTGGAATGCTTTTTAAACCAATTCCAAATGGTATCCTGAGAGATCTGTACCTTCTAACAGCCAAAAAGTATGATGGAGATGCATACTTTCAATCTGGTTTCATCAAGCTTAGCTTGACAGAATCATTGGTTAGTACAGAGTGCAGGGAGGTATCTAGAACTGCTACTACTTTTTCTGTTTTCTGAAGGGAATACTGTTTGTTTCTGATCCAGTTAGTTACCCTTTGAGGATATACTATATATATATATATATATATATATCTATATATATATATGTATGTATACATATATGTATATATACATGTATATACATGTATATATATATATATATATATATATATATATATATATATATATATATATATATATATACGGGTCTACTTTACTTACCTGAAAAACCACATTGCCAACATTCACTTCACTGAGATGAATACACCGACAAACCATAAGACCGACATCTGGAACACCAACATTCTGACCCGAGGTAAGTAACCGCATGACCATCCTGTTGAAATGGGCTATCTTCTGTGAAAATGGGCTATCTTCTGTGACCTACTATACAGAGGCACAGTCAACTAATCTAAGAAGGGTGGCGAAGCCAAACACACTCTGGCTATGCTTGTGAATGCCCTAGGGCAGATAGCCTAGTATCAACCTATGAACCTATGAACCCCCCCCATGGTAGTGCGATCTTGGAGTTGGTATATTTAGTTAGTGGGGGTGTGGGTTTAGTGTCTTTTCTTTCTTTTCTTTTTTTTTTTTTTAGGGATGGCCATGAGATTACTTACCTTGCGTCAGAATGTCGGTGTTCCGGATGTCGGCCTTCTGGTTTGTCAGTGTATTCATTTCGGTGAAGTGACTGTCAGCGATGTGGTTTTTCGGGTAAGTGAAGTACATCCATACACACACACACACACACACACACACACACACACACACACACACACACACACACACACACACATATTTATCTATTTAATATATATATATATATATATATATATATATATATATATATATATATATATATATATATATATATATATATATAAACTTTAACTTGTTTAACTGATACTGTCTCACTCTTTTACTCATTCACTTGGTTTGGTTCATTTCACTGTGACTTCTTTAGCTTCTATTCACTTTAATTCTTGCTCAGATTGAGTACTGAATGCAACAGAAATTATTCTTTGAGCAAGAATTGCATGTGCTGCATCACAGAAATCTTAATAGGGTGATCAATTTGCAGACAACCCAATCCTTTGAACAAATCAATATGTATCTTCATAATGTCAGCAGTACCATGTAATGCACCCTCTGTGCATTATGTTTCTGTACTTGCATTAAAGAAGTACTGATTACAGAAATCTTTATACTGCATTTGACTTGCACATTTGCATTCTTTTTATTAGCAGCAGGCATTTTCTCACTCATCATACACCCTAGCATCAGAAACAGTAGGTATCCTATTATATAAAGTGCAAGCTGATTTGCTGCTTAAGTATTTGTGTTGTATACGTTTGAGAATAATATTTTTATACATTTCAGAAGTAGAGGAAAATTTATACATATTCTGACTTTGTATATGTA
Organism: Protopterus annectens; assembly: GCF_019279795.1. NCBI lineage: Eukaryota > Metazoa > Chordata > Ceratodontiformes > Protopteridae > Protopterus > Protopterus annectens. The sequence goes on along the minus strand of NC_056729.1, from coordinate 1,162,799,580 downwards.
CTATATATACAGCTCATATCTGTCATTGCACTGTTTTTGCTTTAAACAGTTATTCTATTTTTCTACAGTATAAATCCTATCAGAAAAAAAACAAAATGAAAACTCCAGCAAAGCTAGACCTTCCACTGAGTGACCTCCCAAACCTCTTGTATCAGAGGAATATGGGATATACGCAAATGATCCTTATGAACATCAGGTGTTTCAGCTAATTGGCAATTCTGAATGCCCATGACTTGTTTCATCATTTAAATGGACATTTTCAGGCTAATAAAGCCAAACCCCACTAGCTGTGCTTACAGTATAAATCCTTTAAATTAGGCAGAGATCTTCACAAGCACTGCGGCCTAGAATGTGTGGTTGCATTGATTAAATTTGTAGTTAGACAGGTTTAAACAATAGCTTGTTTTTTTTAGATTCATATGTAGAGTCTAATCATATTTGATACAAAGGCTTTAAATTTTGCCCTGTATAAGACACAAACAAGTATGTTGATTTGAACAGCTTGCCATTTGCAATAATATGGAGTCATCCTGTGTCAAATTGAAATACTATACCCATGCCTGTAGTCAATATTTTTTGGCCCAGCATTGGTACTTGTTATCAGTAGGAGCTTGAAATACATTCATATATTCATTACTTCACCTTTTACTAGCTCTAATAATGATTAAAGCATGTGCTACATTCACTGTATGTATTCTGTTTTGTCAATAAATATCTCAGCATTATTCTATCCATTTGCTTCTAAATTTATTTTACATTTGTTAACCGGGGGTGTCTGACTGAGCCGAAAAGGCCCTTTTTCAGCAGAGGCCCAGGGAGAAAAGCTCCACAAAGAAAAATTACAGACACATTTAGTTATTTAGACATGATCAGTATACACACAAATTACAAGAGACATGTTTTTACAGTGGTATGCGGCACAAACAGTTACAGTGGAGAGAACAATCAAAAAAATATTAATTTTAAAAATAAAGGTAATAGATTTGTGGTATACGGCTGAACTTTGGAACGTAGGTAGAATACATACATAGTACACAGGTACAGTACATACATTGTAGATTAGCCAGTGTTTGTGAGTAAGATTGAAAAACTATTATCAATTGCTCTAGATTTAGTATGTATATGTTATCCGCTTTCACTAGCCTGGGGAGCAATCATGGCACTGCCAACTTTGCTTGAGATGTTGCCTGATGAGGTCTTTAAAGGAGGCTTTGGATGATGTGTTTTGAATGCTAGTAGGGACAGAGTTCCATTTTTTAGCCACCAAACTACTATATAGTGCATCTCCAAAGCTATTGTAGCTGTTGGTGACTTCTAGTAGTAGTTTGCTTGATGATCTAAGAGGCCTTTTGGCTGAGTGATGTTGTACAAGATTTTTGAGGGAAGGACACTTATTGGGGAGGTAATAGATAGAATGACAGAGGCAGAGCTGATTGTAGGTTAGGAGGTTGGGCAGTTCAAGCCAGTGGAGCTGTCTCAAAGCAGTACAGTGATGAGTTCTATATGAGCAATTTGCAGCAAAGTGGGCAATTCTGTTATAGCAAGCTTCCATTTTGCTTAGTTCAGTTTTGTTGAGATTAGTCAAAATGGGAGATGCATAGAGTAGGGTGGATAGAAGTTGGGAGCGAGCAATGGCTGATCTTGTGTTGTTGGTAAGAAATGGTTTGATACGGTAGAGTGACCCCATTTTGGCATGTACTTTTTTAATAATTAAGTTCAGATGACTATCAAATTTTAGGTGGGAGTCTATGGTTATTCCCAATAGCTTAGCCTGTGCCACTGGAGCAATTGGAGTAGCATTTGTGGAGTAGATAGTGAATTGACTGTTAGTGTTTTTGTTAGAACTGGTTATAATCATAAGCTGAGTTTTCTTTGGATTGAGGATAAGTTGGGCTTTGGTAAGGTAGTTTTCAACATCAGAGAATGCTAGTTGAGTTGTTTGCAGAAGGGTGGGAATGTTTTGTGCAGCACAGATTAAGGTAGTGTCATCTGCATACTGAATTATAGATGCATGCTGCGTGGAGGTGTGGAGGTCATTTGTGAAGACTGTGAATAGTAGTGGTCCTAAGATAGAACCCTGTGGGACTCCTATAGTTATGGGCAGCTGAGGAGAGAGAGAGTTTTCCCATTTCACAGCTTGGTACCTGTCAGTTAAGTAGATTTGGAACCAGGTAAGAGTGGAATTAGATAGATGATATTGGTTTAGTTTATTTAGCAGGATTTGGTGTGAGACTGTGTCAAATGCTTTGGACATATCCAAAAAAAGAGTTGACACTTGCAGGCCTTAATTTTTGAGACGGTTTACTGTGTCTGTGAAGCAGAGGAGATCTGTAGTGGTACTATGGGCAGGTCTGAAACCATGCTGAGTAGGTGACTGGATGTTGCAGTCAAGGAGATAGTTTAGCATCTGGGTATGGATGCATTTTTCTAGGATTTTGGCCAGGGGGGAGAGTAAAGCAATGGGTCTGTAGTTATTAAGTTCAGTGGAGGTCCCACCTTTATGTATGGGTGTAACATAGGATATTTTCCAGAGTTTGGGCACATAGTTTTCAACAATTGATCTGTTTATGAGAGTGGAGACTAGGATAGCAATAGCATCTGCTGTAAGTTTCAAGAAATAGCTGGGGAGTAGGTCGGCTGCTGTTGATGAGGTTTTTAGTTTGGAGAGCATGCTTTTGATTGAAGTGGTGGAAACTGTTTTGAGGGTAAAACTTGTATTAGTGTTATTTGTGTTGGGGGGGATAGTGAGGAAGGAACTGTCCTGTGATACTAAGGATAGAATTGAGTTCACAAAGTGGGAGTTGAATTGTGTTTCGATGGGAACTTTAGTGTCATGGTGGTTGGTTTGGGGGTAGCCTTTTGGGTGGATTTTAGTAGCTGGTTTACATTTTTCCAAAATTTTTTCAGGTTGTGTTGGTATTTAGTTTGTAATGTTGTGTAGTAGGATTTTTTGTCCAGCCTAATGCATTTTGTTGTACGGTTGCGCAGTTCTTGATACTTAGTTAGGCTTTGTGTTTCTTTGTTTTTTTGATAGTAATGCCAGGCGGTGTCTCTGGACTTGAGGATTTGTTTGGTTTCTTTACTGAGCCAGGGGTTTGTAGAGGTTCTAACCTTGATTTTGCGTAATGGAGCGACAGTGGCTAGGTGTTGTAGAAATGTTTTGTTGAAATATGTTACAGCCTGGTCAAGTGGGAGGGTTTTTAGGGGGTTCCAGTCACAGTTACACAGTAAAGTGTTGAGGACCTCAGGAGAGAATTTTTTTGTGTTTCTAGTGGATATATAGTTAGTGGTTTTGCATATGCTTGTTCTACTACGTGTAAAGCATTTACATTTTGTTATAATACTTTATTTCTCTTTTTACAACCTCTTGAAAACTGGCCATAACCTTTGTATACCCTACAGACTTTATTAAATGCTTTGTAATGCACTTTCTCATGCCTGTATCCACAGTGCTTATCTTGGTTGTGGTTTTCACCTGCTCACCTTACCCATGGTTGCCAGCAGTTTTAGATTAATTTTAATATTTTTTACAGTTTTAGGCTTTGTTTTATCCTTCTCGCATAGAACATTATTTTTGCATGTTTCTAATTGTCAGTCATACTTTTGAGCAGAATATTAGAGGGTACATGTGCTGGCCACATATAAAGTTGCTTTTTTCAGTGTCATATCTGATTTCCTTAAAAGTTTGCATCTTAAGTGATAATTTCTGTTTGTACACACAGTCTTGTAGTGATGAAAGAATCATTGCAGTTACCAAATTCAAAGCCCTGTACTCTTTGTTTGGGGTCAGTTACAAAAGCATCAACTGACTCATGGACCCCTCTAGCAACAGCAAAAAATGTTTTATATATGGTGAATTCATTTTAGGCTCACAGTGTGACTTAAAGTTACCTTTTAGCACAGAAATATTTCTTCTGTGTTCCTGTATAAGGCTGAAAAGGTTGACTACTTTGGTTGCTTCTTTTCCTGTGGCATGAAGGAACATTGCATACTGTACGTGTTCTGGTTTATCAGCAAGTTAACTCACAGGGAGGTGCAGCTTAAAATGTTGAGTTCCCAGCTTCCAGGTTTCAGAGTACCTTCCATGGAGTTTAAAGCAGTAGACTGTTGTAGTGAATATTTCTCAAGCCAAAAACTGAAGACAATTGGTATTCAAGCACTCTGATGATCCAATGATGCTTGAAAATATAAATTAATAAATACAACAGCAAGATTTTATGACTTTAATAAATTAAAACATAGTTATGTTTTATTAGAAATACAGAAATGCAAAAACAAACTTTTTATTCAGTATTTGTTGAGTTTGGGTATAGATTTTTCTTTGACAAGACAGTAAGCAGTACCCTGCAGGCAGTTTACTTCAGAGCAGAATAAAAAAAGAAACAGCTTCTGGTGTTAATCCAATTGTGTTGGGTAGGGTTTGCTGCTGAGTATCCTTTGAATGCTTCATTTAGTGATAACTATCTGTACATAGGACTAGTTGTATGGCAGTTTACCTCAGAGGATTAAGGCTATGAACTACTGACACAAAAAGTATTCTTTGTTTTGGTACCATGTCATGTCCACAACTAAGTAAAGATTAGAAATCATAAAGTAAAACCAAGTAAAGAAGTCCATGCATTCTGTTCTGACACCAAGGTTCATTATTGCAGACTAAAGGCAAAAGGGTTGTGAGACACACCTCTACCAGTAACAATAGCACTCAAAGAAATGTGCTCACCAGCCACATATTGCAATATCAGAGAATAAACTCTGTAGGAGTTTAATTTCCAGTGATCTACTATGATTCATTCTAAATTTGAGCAGATGAACTTCAAAGCAGATAATTAGTAGGCTTCTGTTAAAGATTCAGAACTGTAGTTTCCAGAGTTGCCATCAAGTCTAGAGCTCTGTTCATTCATTTTGGCCTCATGGATACCACTCCAAAGAGTTAGTAAAACAGATTAAATCAAGTATACCATAGAAATGTAGATGCATAAACTTTACTGCCCAGTCTCCCAATTCTTCATAAAAGATTTTTCTAAGAAATTACTTATTGGGGAGGCACTTATTTACAGCATTTACAGCACTTCACAAACTGCAGTAAGATAGTCTGAGGATGCAAATATGGATGGTGACTATAAGTAAAAACTTTCAATAGAGGTATGTCAAGAAAATGCCATAAAAGCTGAGACAAATTCCTTTCTGAAACATTGCTTGAACCTTAAAGAGGAAAAATGGTAGGAATTTTATAATCTGAAGCAGGGAAAGTACTAATGAGCAGGGCCGGCCTTAGCTGAAATGGCGCCTTAGGCGAAGTAGTACTCCAGCGTCCCTTAAGCCCCACCTACTCCATACTAATGCACACCCCTATAAGCCACACCCACAGGTAGGCCACTCTCCAAGAAGGCCACTTCAGTCTTTTCCTTCAATTATTTAAATGCATAGAAAAAACAAGATATCTTATAATGTAGTTAAACTGAAAGTGAAGGACGGTGGAATTTTCCTTTAATAAACCTGCTTTATCTGTTGCTCCTTCACACATATTTTACTATAAAAGTCATGTCCTCAAAAAATAGAAGACCATGTGCTTTGTTTCAAAGGGTTGCTTAACTTACAGTTTATTTACTTTTGGGTAGGCGAGTGAGTCTTACAGCTCAGTGAAAGTAAAATAGTAACCTCTCTCCTCCCTCTGTACAGTAGCTTAAGCTAGAATAGCACAAACACAGATAGCCATTTGCTAAACAATACAATCTCACAATGAAAACAGACTTAGCATAAGCATTAAACTTCTCTGTCATTGAAATGGCATGAAAACCCACATTCATAGAAAATGCATCTGACCATTAAGTTTATCTTTGGGCTGTTTTCAAAATAGACTCCTTGCACACATTTTTAGGGCCATGCATGCATGTATTCATTCTTTGATTCACCTTCCTGATTATAGTAAATTATATTCCTTGTATAATACTACTACCACTTGTTAGAAAGTGTTTTAAATGCAGTTTAACATTCTTTTAATAAACAATGAAATTATGTATAAAATCAATAATGACAACACTATTCAGTTCAGAAAATTTCAACCATAAAAGGGTAGACGTCTGTCATTACAATCCACCAATATCACTCAACGCACAATCTTGCAGAAGTAAAATCATTTGAATAATTCCACATTAAAGAAACATGCAACTAATGAAGAGGTTGCTACTAGCAAACAACTTTACACCTCAATGCTTCATCTACAAATTCATTGTAAGTTCCCCTTGAAGAATTGCCTATATTACAATTAAAAATGTGATAAACTGGTAATATTGCAAAAGGAAATAACTAAAACTGAGAAGTTCATAGTTACTAAATATCTCATACAATGGAGACACACTCAGGAGTGTAAAGCCCCCCCCCCCTTATAATGCAGTCATATGGGCACTGCAATATCAGCACTCCATCTACATGGTGTGGTAGAATCCACAGCCTTCTGCACCAAAGGCAATTATGGTACTAACACTGCTTTCAAATTCCCTGTACAACAAGGCACCATTTGTTAGTGTGTGTTTTGAATTTGTAGCTTTGTGCTTTAAATTTGTAGTTTTGAACATTTTTCCAGTAAGCAATAAAACAATGCATTTCCCAATAATGAAATAACTGCCCATTTCAGAATATTTAAACCATAAAAGGCCACTCAAGACTTCTATCATTACAATCCATCAGTATAAGTCAGTAAGCACAATCTCTGCAGAAGTAAATTTCATCTGAATAATTCCACATTAAAGAGATTTGTAACTAATGAAGAGGCTGTTACTGGCAAGCAACTTTATATTTCAGTGTTTCATCTACAAATTCAGTGCTTGCTGCTCTTTAAGAATTAATTGCCTGTTACATAAAAAAGCTGGTAATACTACAATAGGGAATGACTGAGAAAACAACAAGTTCGGGGGCGTGGCCAAGGATGAACACAGGATAGCAGCAGATTTCTTCAGCTCCACCAATTTCATTACACTGACAGGAATTAATTACTTAAAAATAAATTTTTGAAGTAATTTTCTTTCTAAATATATTTGTTTTATATAGTTATTGAACTATATCTAAAAAAGAAAGGACATTTTAACAATATTCCTGTCAGAAATCACATTGGAAATTTTCCTGTCAGTTTATCTGTCTGTGAGTTCCAGTAACAAAAATTCTCAGACTCTCAGGACAAGAAGAGAACTTTCTAGTCTCTATATAATATAAATCAGCACTTACTGCTAAGATGGATAAAATGGATACTAAAATTGATACCTTTCATAGAAAAACTACAAAACAAATAGACTTGTTACATATAGACCTGCAACAGAAGATCCAGATGACAGGCAGAAGAAAAGAGTGATGACATGGAAAAAAAGAATCCAAGAAGGAAATCAACATTGAGTTTCTGCTGAAACAAAATACACACTTACAAACAAAGCTGGATGACTTGGAAAATAGATCTAGGCGCAATAACATTAGGATTTTTGGACTGCCAGAAAATATTGAAGGTAACAATATTAGTTCTTTTTAACAACATGGCTCCCTAAAACTTTAGACTTATCAGAAGCATTCTCTTTTGGTATCGAAAGAGCACATAGATCTATAGCTAATACTAACTCTAACAAAAACTATCCTAGATCAGTTATAGTTAGATTTCTATCATCTTTTGATAAAGAGATGGTTCTTAAATCTGCTTGGGCTAAAGCTCCTGTTAAGTTTAATGAGACAACTGTGCGTTTTGACAATGACTATTCTCCCTTGGTAATAGCTAAAAGAAAAGTTTTTCTGCCACTAATAAGGGAGCTTAAAAAAGCACAGTTTAAAACATGGGGGTGGAATGGTTCTCATGAACACACTTGATTATGACAACGCAATGCATGATATATTGCAGGACTCAGAAACATATGAACAGGCCTCTATTAATGAACTAAATGTTGCGCAAGCTAATATTAAATACATCCTAAATGACCATCTCCTCCAAGGTGTGTTAAATGAAGAACTATTTAATTATTTGAATGTACCACATCCCAAGACTCCTATACTATTTGGTATACCTAAAGTTCACAAAGGTATTACACCTTTGAAATTCAGGCCAATTGTGGCCGGGGCAAACAGCATTACAGAACCATTAGGTAAATATGTTGAACATAGCATTAAATCTTTGGTTTCTAAGCTCCCAAATGTTTGCAAAGATTCTTGGGAATTCTTAGCCAGTATTCCAGCTAATATTTGTAACAAGGATGTTTTGATGATAACAATAGATGTAGTTGAGTTATTTCCAAGTATACCACATGACATAGGAATTGACTGGTTTTCTGACATCTTAGTAAGTTTGAGTGATCTAAGCAATAACCAGATCAACATACTCATTGAATTCATGGAAATCATTCTTAATAACAGCTACATATTTTTTAATGGAGAATTCTTCAGGCAAAGCAAGGGGGTAGCCATGGGCTCCCCATGTGCATCATCTTATGCAAACATAGTTTTACACAAATGGGAGCAAACTTTTATACACTCTTCTAAATGGAACAAACAGATTTTATTTTACAAGCGCTATTTGGACGACATATGTATTCTGTGGCAAGGGTCTAAGGAGACTTTTTTGGAGTTTTTTGGATACATTAACACAACTACTGATTTTTTGTCATTTACTTATGAACTTAGTAATAACTCATTACATTATTTAGATATCCTACTTACTAAGGACAGTAAAGGAGAACATTTTGTATCAACAGTTTATAGGAAGCCTTCTTATTCGAACACATTTTTACATTTTGATAGTTCACACCCCTTTTACACTAAAAAGGGCATTATTAGAGGTCAATTGATCCGAGCATCTAGGATCTGTAGCACCTTAGAGGCTTTTATGGATGAGGTTGTATTTTTATCTAATATGTTGTTGGAAAGAGGCTATCCTAATCAGTTAATTAGGACAATTACAGAAGAAATATTAGAAAAAAGGGACTCAAAGTTTCCACCTCTTCTTAGTAAGGGACTTCCACTTCCCAAAATTAACACTATAAGGGAAAATGATGCGCAGAGAAGTTTTATCTACACATACACTAATGATTCATCTTACATAGAGAACACCTTACAAGCTTTTTGGCCAATGTTAACAACACAGGAGGACATTAAAACTTATTTACCAAGAACTTTAACTTTTGTTAGAAAACGTGACATAAATCTCAAAGGTATGTTTGAACAGAACACTAGTACAAGACAGGTAAAAAATACTGTTGCCTCCCACAGAAAGAACGGTACATACAAATGTGGTAGGTGTAAACAGTGCAACTATTTATTAAATGCTGCGGAATTATTTCTACCAGCTAGAAATTGCACTTTAAAAACACCAGGATACCACAATTGTAATACAATGGGGGTAGTTTATTTAGGCGTATGTACATTTTGTCAAGGATTCTATGTGGGGAAGACCACTAGAATGCTTAAAAAACAGATTTATGAACACATATATGAAATAGAGAAAAAGAAAACCACCAACGCATTTTTTAAGCACTCTGCAATATGTACAAATATGTCTTTAAAATTTTTTGTCCTGGAACGGGTCACTAGTGACCCTAGAGGAGGTGACTGGGAGAGTTACCTTGAATCTAGAGAGCTGATTTGGCAACTAAAATTAGATGCCTCAAGGAATCCAGGAATGAACGACAATGTTAGTATTAATAGTATATTGAGAATGAAAAGGAATAAATTATAGGTATTTGTTTTCAGTCTCTGTTTTGTTGTTCATTTTACATATTTTAACTAACATCCACATTAATTTTACTATGAAAGTTTTTTCTCACAGTAAGAAAGAGAATTACTAATTAATTCATTTGTGTATATTGGTACTACATATGAAATTAATTTTTCATTGTTTATAAATGAACAAATTCAAACAGATAATGGTTTAATGTATTTTGGAACATTTATAAAGTATTTGGACTGAATTCTAGTTGCCTATTTAAAAATTCAAAATTAAATTATTTTAGGTATTTAATCTAAGGATTTATTTTTAAAAATGTATTTTTAAAAATGTGTGTTTAACTGTATGATTAACAAGATATTTAATCATTATTTAATATTTTGATTTAATTATTATTTTGTATTATACACTCACTTAAGAGCAGTGAATGAAGTTTAACAGTTTTCAGCAGTACTAAGAACATCAAAGTATTTTTGCTGCAAGTTAGGTTTACATAGTGAGAAATGAACTTTACTTCTCAAGCTTATGAGATTTTAAAAAGAGCACTGCAGCACTATAGCATTTTAAATAGTTGATTGCAATTGAGCTTTAATTGCTAATTTGGCCTATTAACTTGTGTATATAAGCAGCATGGCCACATTTGCACTTTAATCTTGAAAAAGCCTGGAATTGTCCAGGCGAAAGCGCTTGGTTTGCATTGGAGTGTTTTTTCATTTTCGTTGTGGAGAATTAAACATTTTAGTGGATTTACTTGGTTTGAGATTCCTTTTCTACTTCAAAGGAAGATTCCTGTTTTTACTTGTTCTCATTTTTGGCACTGGACTATTCATCAGAAGACTTGTGCAGAAGTAATTGCTTTGTCAACGTAAGCTGCAATTTAAAATGTTGCTTCTGGTCCAGCTTGGTGTGTTTTTCCTTTTTTCTTATTTGACAGTTTAAAACATACCTTCTGTTTCCTGCCAAGCTAAAAATCTTCCTTCCTGATGGTCCTAAAATTTTTGATGACTTAGACTCTGCTTTACTGTTTATCAAAAAAAAATAAGATTTTGGATAAAATAGAGGAAATGGAATGGGCTAGTCCTTCATTAAAGAGACTGGCAACTGAAACTTCATGGAAGACTTCTGAGAGAAAGAAGAGACTAAAGAACAAATGATTTGTTCTATGTTTTTTTTTCTTTTTTTTCTCCCATCATTTTACTTCATTATTAATCTTTTTAAATATAGTTCCTGCATTTCCAGAAAGCCACAAATGTTCTGAAAAAGATTTAATCAAAGTTATTCTCTGTGTGCAAAGAAATGTTTTGTTTCATAACCAGTCAAAATATCTGAGGAACTAATAACAAACTATTATTCAATTTGTTTCTCTTTCTGAAAAAGAGAAGTAAGGTCAGTAATTAGATACATTTTTTTCCCCTTTTTTTTCTCCTTTCCTTCTTTTCTTTGTTTAAACAATGACATTCTATTCAGATTATGTAGTGGGTAAAGGGTGGGGGAGGGCAGGGAGAGAAGAGTAATGAAAATATGATAAATAGAATAATAACATATTTATTCCTTGTAAAAAGTTTATATGTTCTTCAAATGCTATTCCTAATTATACTTTCTTGATTATACTGCTTATGCTTGTTTGTAAATAATATGTCATGCTTTAACTAATAATAATTAGAACTAAATAATAGTAAATAATGTGTTTTATTTTTAACTCTATTAATATAAACAGTAAGTAATATTCCATTGTATATACAGAAATGCTTTTGATCATATAGACACAGTAAATAATGAGATTTGCATAGAATTGAGTTGGGACAGTGATATTGAGTTTTATTACCTATTAATAACTTTGGGCTTGATTTCACTTGCATAGAGGCTGTGGTAACCTGTGGGGTACATCGTGAAGGTTTTGTCATGTTTAGATGCATTAACACTGCTAAATGAATGTTTGTCACTAGTTTTTAACAAGTTTCCTGCCAAAATGTTAAGGAGACAATCTGGGATGTGGGCTACTTCATGAACAGTGTCCTCATGCTGTTTCAAAAGCTTCAACTCTCAGAATTCTCACAGAGAAGCTGAAAGCAGTTAACCTGACCTTTCACCCAAATATCACACTGACACATCACAGATTCAGGAAGAACACTCTACCAGGAAATAGAACTGATGCAACTGTGACTATGTGAAGGAAAATGAACTCTTTGACATTTAAATGTGAGTTATTTTATATAATTACTTAAATATCTATGTTATAATTCATAAAATATGTCAATTATAATGATTTTAAATGATGCAGTTTCTTGTAGTAAGTAAATGTCTTATTTTAGAAGGCATAGAAAATGAAACATTTATTCAAGTGTTTTTGAAAATCTACCTGACTGCAACATACTAATCTGTGTTCAAAACTTATGTTCCAAACATATACATTACTATAACTCATTTAATTCACCTGATTGACAAGCATAAATAACTTTATAACTCTATTCTGGAAGAAATTGTCTTGTGATATATTTTAAATCAGTAGTATAGTAGTATAGACATACAAAATGCAGATGTTTTTTTTTTCTTTTTTTTTTACAATAATGCAAGTGTTTCTGAGAATCTGCATAACTATGCAGTTGCAGTATCATTTATAACAACTTCTATAAATGTAATATTTTATTCTATTGACAATAATGAGTATGAGTAAAATGCTCATATACAAGCAATTCAAGGTTTTTTTTCTGGAAGCTGTTGACTACATTTAAAGCAGTAGTATAGACATACAAAATGCAGATGTTTTTTTTTTTTTTTTTTTTTTTACAATAATGCAAGTGTTTCTGAGAATTTGCATAACTATGCAGTATGATTTATAACAAACAACTTCTATAAATGTAATATTTTATTCTATTGACAATAATGAGTATGAGTAAAATGCTCATATACAAGCAATTCAAGGTTTTTTTTTTCTGGAAGCTGTTAACTGCATTTACATGACAGAAAATAGATGCATCTTAATATATGTAATGTCTGAACCATATTAGCCAAAGTTTTTCATTTAAATGAATGTTAGAACTTATTTTTACATACTTTCTCTCTCTTTCTTTCACTCTCTCTCCCTCTTTCACATCTTTTATTTCTCTCTCTCCTCTTGGTTCCTAATATCAAGTTTATTTGAATGCCATTTGAATACAAGTGTATTATATTACATAGATGTATATAGTAGTATGAATAGTTTTTTAAAAAAAAAGTTTATTTTAGTTTATATGATGCTGTTTTATCAAATGTGTAGTCTTGTCTTGCTAGATAACTGAATTGAAAGCTGTTAATTTAAGTTAAATATAACCAGTATTAAATTGATAAGGTGGTAGCTGAGGTACTGCTGCTTAGGGTAGGGGGTTAACTTGAGTGGTAAATACTACTCTAAGTTGGTGTTTTTAACTCCAGGCTGGATGCAAGGTTTAATCCTTACATTATTTTCACTTGTTCATTGTTATATGTATATAGTTTTGACATCCACAATATATTTTGTACACTCATTGTCACTACAAACAAAATTGAATCCTATACAAAATCCCATAAGACATTCAATAAATACAGCTATATTTAAAGGTACACCTAAAGGAGGAGATGTAACATTACTTATGTTGTTATTTGTTATTTTGATCATAAGATTCTTAAGTTTTAAAAATGCCAAATGACATCTTTAAAAGGAATTTCTTTAAGCATTAATGGATTGAATAATCCGTGTAAAAGGGCAAGCCTAATAAGATACATTAATTTACATAAGGCCAACTTAGTCTTCCTGCAAGAAACACATCTCTTGAAAAAAGATATTGATAAACTAGCCACAAACAAATATACAGTAGTGGTTAGTTCAGAGCACACTCAGAAAAAAAGAGGAGTGGCTATTTTATGGAATAAAAGTATGCCTATTCCTAAAACCATTAAGTCTTATCAGGATGACAAAGGAATGTTTTGTATGGTTACAATACAAATTAATGGGAAGACTTACACTTTAATTAATGTATATTGGATACTTGGAATTGGTATTAATACAGTGAAACATCATCTTGATAAGATTATATCATTCTCTATAGGAGATATTATTTTAGCTGGTGACTTTAATTGTATACTACATGAAAGTGACACTACCACTATAGGAAAAAGAAGAATTACATCTAATGCAAAACATTTAAATGATTTTGCTAATTCTTATCATTTGAATGATATTAATAATCAGATAGATTCAAAATCATTACCATACACCTTTTTTCTAACAGATACAAAACTTATTCAAAAATAGATAGGGTCTTTATTTCTAACCAGATGGTAACAGATTTAATTAATTCCAAAATCATTTCATGTCCTATATCTGATCATAATTCAATTGTTTTTGAATTCATGATAAAAAATACTCATAATGTTCAGATCAAAAGGATACCAGCATACTTAACTCAACTAAAAGACTATAAAGAATATATACTTTCAGAAGTACAACATTTTCTAGACATAAATAATACTCCTGAAGTCTCCATTGTCTATGTTTGGGATGCCTTAAAATCATATCTATATGGACAAAGTATAAGATGGTATAATAATAAAAGGAAATCTTGGGATAAGGAATTGTTAGATATTCAAAGTAAATTAGACTCTTATAAATATAATAATAAAGAAAATATTATGGATAAGAAAGTCATTGAAGAAATAAACAAACTGAATGACAAATACAAAGAAATGTTAATTCATAAAGTTAAAATAACTCTAGAGAAATACAAGTTTTTGTCTTACTCAATAAGCCCCAAATACTTACATAGACTTAAAAATAAAACAAAAAGGTTGAATAAACAAAACCATATCAAAGAAATCTTTTCTCTAAGGAAAAAGAAAAATGTTTCTAGTCTACCAGAAATATTAGATGAATTTAAAAATCACTTTCACAATATTAACAATAATAACATTAACATGGAACCTAAAGATAAAATAAAGGAGTTTATAACCACAAACATGAATAAAAAGCTTAATAAACAACAGATTAAACTATTGGACAAAAGTATTTCATATACAGAGGTTATTACACAAATAAATAAGCTTAAACCAAACAAAGCACCAGGTAATGATGGTATTATACCAGAGATATATAAAATCCTTTCTAAAAGTACATATTCATTAATATATAAGGTTTTTATTTTGGCCCAAACTGAGTTAATAACCCCCCATCTTGGCAATATACATTTATTTCACCAATTTTAAAACCTAATAAAGATCCAACTAGATGTACTTCATATCGGCCCATCTCATTACTTAATGTTGATTATAAAATGTTTATGAGTATTTTTGCTGATAGATTGAAGACAATCATATCCGGCATTATAGATATAGATCAGACAGGCTTCATTGTAAATAGAAATACTTTTGATAATATAAGAAGAACTTTAACATTAATTGATTTTGCAAATAGGAAAAAGAAAGATTTAACACTTATTAGTCTTGATATAAGTTCAGCATTTGATTCAGTAAGTTGGGACTATCTGTTTACCTTACTGAAGTGCACAAACTTCTCAGATGCATTTGTAAATCTAATTGAGCATTTATATAAAGGAACGTTGGCTTATATTAAGGTAGGAACATATGTTTCACAAAATAATACCCATTCTTAAAGGTACAAAACAAGGATGTCCACTTTCTTCACTATTATTCACTTTAGTAATGGAGCCTTGGGCTAATTTGATCAGAAACAGTACTGACATAGAGGGTTTTGAAATAGATGAAAATACAACA
This sequence comes from Protopterus annectens, assembly GCF_019279795.1. Classification (NCBI taxonomy): domain Eukaryota; kingdom Metazoa; phylum Chordata; order Ceratodontiformes; family Protopteridae; genus Protopterus; species Protopterus annectens. Next base: position 1,162,784,144 of record NC_056729.1, on the reverse strand, counting down.
TCCAAAATTCAACTTTTTGCAGATGATGTTCTAATTACATCAGCAGGATCTAATTCTTCTATGCAGTCTCTATTTGATAAAATGATGAATTTTAAAAGTATTTCTGGTTTAATATTCAATGAAGAAAAAACTAAAATACTACCTATATATACACGAAAAAATATTCTCATTAGTAATTTTACTAAATATCTACCGAATTCAGGTCAGATAACTTATTTAGGTATAATACTATCTAAAGATATTAAATCTATTATATATAATAATTATAATACCTGTTTTCATAATATACAAAATCTTTTTAATACCTGGAATAATATGTTTTTTACTATGGAGGAGAGACTTACAATTATTAAAATGATAATATTCCCCAAGATTTTATACTTAATACAATCAATAATACTTCCACCTACAAAAATAATTATCAAGAAACTGAATACACTAATGTTAAATTTCCTATGGGCACCTAATAGACCTAGGATTGCATTAAAGAAACATACTAATAGCTGGTCTCAAGGGGTATTTCTTTTCCAGACTTTAATTTATATACTATTTCTTCTATTGTAAAAGTTATTACTTTATTAATAGATCAGTCATATGTCGCAAAATGGAAAGATTATTGGGAGCTAATTAGTATGCACTTCATGAAAATCTCCTTAACACATAAAAATATGATTGTAAATAACTCCATGTTATGGTTACTAAAGGAATTTTGTACTTCACCTATTACACCTAAACATATGGTTTGTTACCCATTAAATATTATTATTAGCTATCGTAACTTTATATTCATGCACCCTAAGTATAGGGAATGGAATTTTATTATATTCCTATAATGTATACTCAGGGTATGCTTTTGTTATCTACTTCTGAAGGAACTCATTTAGCTATAGATAATGATCTAAAGTACTGGTATCAGTTGATATCTGATAATAAAGTTAAAAATCTAGATTTCTTAAAACAAGAATTTGATCTAAGAGAAACTTGCTGGTTAGAGGTTCAGACCTTTAGACAACATCTCATTGATAGAATAGATCTAATGTCTATAACAGTTAAAGAATCTATTCCAACACTGATTGATTACTTGATATTAAATTTACAACATAAAGTTTCTGATAAAGGTAAACTTTCATACATACATAAAATTATCAGACAAGAAACTTTTTACAGTGTAGATACATACTGGAATTATTTCTCTTCTCTTAATGGGGACCCACCAAATCAACAAGATAAACAATATATATTGGAATCTGCCTATAGAACTACGTCTTCCATTGTCTGGAGACTTTATACATGGAAATGTTTACATAGATCTTTTTATACACCTTTGATGATGAGTAAAATAAATAATAAAGATAATTTATGTAAGAGATGTAATGTAGAAATTAATGCTGACTGGGCTCATATGTTTTATGACTGTATAAAATTGAAAGAATACTGGAAATCAGTTAATGAATTTTTGCAGGCTCTTTTTACAGATAATTTCATTATTTCTAAATCTCTTATATTATTCAACACACCTGTACCTCAAAGTGTTAAAAAGATTAAGCTTCCCTTGTTATGGTCTATTTTACCAGTGGCTAGGAAAATAATAACCAGAAATTGGATTTCAGACACACCTCCTTAGTTCAATGAATTTAAAAATGTTATGAATATAGTGTGCCATATGGAAATAAACACAATTAGGTCAAGAACAACTAGAAAAACATCTTATTATATTGCATGGGATAATTTACAAAATTGGCTAAAAAAATCCTAATTTCAATAGCATGGTATTTTAGTTTAATTAATTGATCTGATTGTAGTGGATGTCTTTGTAAATACTTTAGTTGTTTTGTTGAATGTTATAATCATATCTATTTTTAATTACTTGTATAAAATTGTTATGATATTTCTCTTGTATGTTAAAACAATAAACCTGTTTTAAAAAAAAGAAAACAACAAGTTCATAGTCACTAGGCATCTTAAGCAAAGGAAGACACACTCGGGAATGCAGAACCACTACCTCACCTTAAAATGCACCAAATAATTGGCATCTAGGGCATTACATACAATGCCTCCATACCTCTCAACTTCTTAGCACAAGAGAGCTTGTCAAAGCCTAAAATATTGGGGGGGTGGCAAGGGCTCCAAAAGGGCAGATTATAAATATTACTCTTACAGACTTAAAGAGTTGCTAGAATAACAGCATTTGTCTTAGCAGGCATTGTCTAAAGGAAATGAAGACTGAAACTCAAATGTATGACATTTAATTATTTCAGTCTTTAGGGATTTTCCAGAAAACAACACATTTTATGAGGAATAGGCTAAAAATATGAGGCAAGAATTTGGACATTCTGCAAACATCTGTACAGCTGAAAGATATGCATACTTAACCTCTTAGTGCAAAAAATCTGCACAAAGCCTAAAATAACATGGATGCAATGGCTAGAAAATAGGGATAGTTTGAAGTAGTGCCCTTTTTAACTTAGAAAGTTAAAAGAATAACAGCATTTGTATTAGCATGTATTTTTGTGGAGGATGCAAAGTTTAAAACTCATATACATATAGGTTTGTGACTACAGTCCTCCCTGACTTGCCAGAAAAAAACAAACATTATGAGAAACAGACAAAAACTATAATGCTAAATCCAGGCACTTGAAAAGGTATGCTACACACACACACACACACACACACACACACACACACACACACACACACACACACACACACACACACACACACACACACAACTACTCTCTCACATAGCAACACACAGACACACACCTTCTGTTTCATACAGCGACTAACAGCTAATTTAAATTCCACACAGTCGTACTCTACTCTCTCATACAACACAGACATGCACTTTTCTCTCTCATACAGAGCCAAATGGAACCACTAAGTTTACATTATACACTCACACACACACACACACACACACACACACACACACACACACACACACACACACACACACACACACATATGCACACCTAGGGCCAATTTAGAATGTCTGCTACATCTACAGCATGTCTTGGGAATATGGAAGGAACCTGGAGCACCAGGAGGAAACCCATACGAACAAAGAAGGGCAGGCAGACTTCACATAGATGGCACCCCAGCCGAGAATCATACCATGGATTCCAGTTACATTGGTCCAGACAATATTCCCTGGATTCTGTTTAACTAAGTTGATGGTAGCTCAGATGGATGTAAAAGATCCCAAGATACTTAATGACAAAGGTAGACATGTTATTTATAATACCTGAAGTATGCATAATAAATACAAAATATATGCAGAATTACATAGCATCAACACAGTACACTGTGTTTGTAGTCTTATAATAATTTACTCTCTACAACCTTTAATCTGCAACCATCATTTTATGACATTCAGTATAATTTTCAATTCCTGCTTTTGTTATACAAGACTTCAGTATATCTTACTTTCTGTATATGTCAGGTCATATGAAAATCAATGTATCTACAATAACCACTTCATTATTTTTCATATCTCTGTCTCTATAATGTCCAAATACAAATGCAGACATATCAAGAGTACATATAATTTTTTTGCCACAGTACTCTTTTACATTCTGTGAAGGCATGTGACATTCTCCCTTCTTCATAGCATACACGACACAACCTTATTCAATATGTTTTATATTTCACAGCATCTTTAACAGAGAATTTTATCAAAGATTACCTCTATAAAAACTCTTTATTTTCATATAATGATTAGATTGTTTTGCATTAGCTGGATACTTTTTTTCACCTTTACCTTTTTATACTTTCCATGGATGTATTCTGTACCTAGTACCCATTATATTAGTATACTATAATTTTTTGTACACATACACTGCAGTTTTCCAGTCTATAATCTCAGTATGATACTGTTTCTCATAACCAAACTGCATTTTTGTTTCTCTTCTCATCATGATTCAGAGGTAACACTGTGTTTATCTCCATTGTGTGCTCTCCCCCTTCTTTTTAAAGATGCAGGGAATGCATTCTGCATATTTTTTGGTGGACTAGTGTTCTTTATATGACAGAATGGTGTTTTGTCTAATCAGTTTCCAGTGAAATTTAAAAGGCATAACTCGTGGAGTGGATGCCAGGATACAATGTTGTGGAAAACATTTGGTGTTATTTATTTTATTTCATTTTGTCATTGTGTCCTTTTCACGATTCATAGGCAACACATTTTTTTTCATTTATATGCTTTCCCCCATTCTTTTTAAAGACTACATGCTTGAAGGGGCGTACCTTCATTGAAGGTTGTGCGGCAGGCTGGTAACCGGCACATAAAAATCCACTACCAATCATTAGCAGACCGGAGTTCTGCTGTGGCAACCCCTAATAAGCCGAAAGATGCAAACAAACTGAATGAGCTTTTCATACTGCAGTGGTGCTGCTGCAGTAGCGTTGTCACCGCACAGTAAGATGTAGCCCCATTCAATTCTCAGCTAAAGCGTCTTCTGTGTGGAGACATGCATGAAGGGGCGTCCCTACGTTGAAGGTTGTGCATCAGGGCTGGGCTCCTTAAGGTAACAGACTCGTGTACCGTAATTTTTTTTTTCCCCGAGCCAACCTGCAGCTGTAAGTAAGCGGGAGGGCGCTCACCCCTCTCTCGCTATGGATCAGGCTTCCTGAACAGGGAGCCGAGCGAAAGGAATTTTATTAATTAAAATAAATAAATAGTTAAAAGTAGCACCCTTTCTGAGGCTGACTGTATGGTGCCCTAGGTGGTCGCCTAGTTCGCCTATGCCTAAGGCCGGCCGTGCTAATGAGGAAACGGGAAAGTGATATTGACACTAAACTACAAGTAGATGCAATTATAAGGATAAGAACATTACTCTGGAATAAATTTAACTACATTGGAGGGGGGAATTTTTGTTTAAATACTGCACAACATAGCTACTGCACTCCACCAGAGGGCAGTCTGCCTTCTCTGCCTCATTATTAATAAATGCTTTGATGCCTTTACAGATATTGCTTAGCCTTTGGTTAGTATGGTTAAAAGGTATTTATTTTTATTTGTTACCCAGATTGAACACTGATCCCAGTGGACCATTTCAGGCTCAACCTCTGTTTTGAAGTCCATATCTCTCAACTGTCCCTGAGTTTGAGCATTATGACTGAATTTGCCTCATATTTTTGCCCATAAAATGCCTGATTTTTCAGGTAAATTTCCAATAATTACAGTCAGTTAATAATGTGAAATATTTAAGTTTCATACTTCTTATTCTTCAGAAAATGCATGAGTTACAAATTCTATGATCAGAGATTATGTCAACGCTACTAAAACAGACTGATGACCTGGTCCCTGTCCTTGGACCACTCCATTTTGGCATTTACTTCTCTGAAGTCAAAGCCAATGTCAATGGTCTCTGGCTGACTAAATTTGCAGATGATTGCAAATTAGGAGCTCTCATTGAATCCCACACTGACACAGACGTTCTCCAGGAGGGGCTAACACCAACAAACAGCTGGTATCAGAGCCATGGACTAAAACTAAATGCCAAGAAATGCATAATAGTATCGATCGGGAAGTCATCCACCACCTGTTAACTATCATACTGGCAACACACACCTTAGAGTTGACCCAGTAGTCAGGGAGTTAGGGATACACATAGAAGGCCCTAGCTTTAAATGTTTCATCTCCCAAGCCCCTGCTTACACTTATCAAGGGTATCAGAACTTGTCAGTGATTTGGGATGCATGGTTTGGCTTAAAAAGGCCCTTGCAGCCATTAGCCTAGTAAGCACCTATGAACCTAATTCAATATCCTCTTTCAAATTGATGAACCCACCTGCTTATGCAGAATACTTAACTGCCAAATTCTGTACACATGTGAATAGCTGCATAGATACATCTACTCCTGTCCAAAGTAAATACAATGCTAAATTTAAACATAAACCCCTATGGTGAAATCCAAATATAAATGTGCTCTATAATAAAATACAAAAAAGCAACCATTGCATGAAAAAATAAATATAACTCTCTAGATACAAAAAGAAAAGTTCTTGCTAAAAATAACAGGAAACTCTGCATGCTGATCAACTCAACCTATGCCAGATATGAGGTAAAAATTGGTAGTCAGGCAAAGAACAACCACAGATCCTTCTTTAACTATGTTAGAACCCATGTTAATAATAAAAAGCACTGTGTAGAGCTAATAGTAAATGATGTCAGACACTGAAATCCAGAGAACAAAACCTAATCTAGTAGCTTATAAATTAAACTTTAACTCCACCCCCTCCCTCCTATACCCTTCTACATACCCGCAAATCTTCCATGCACAAGTCCTCAAGTCACTATCCAAGGCCAAAAACATTGCTTCTGTGGGGCCAGATAACTCTGCTTACTGGCTAGCCTGAAACAAAACCTGCCAACCCCCTTGCAGAGACTATTCAGTATCAGCCTACAAACAGACTTTGTGCTGGCTGAATGGAGGACAACACATGTCATCCCTTTGAATCAATTGACCCAGGAAATTATAGACACAAAAGCCTCAGCAGCCTTATCTGTAAGGCTAGGGAAAGGATCATTATGCAATTAATAGATAGGACATAGGTAATCTACAAAGTCTTGAATCAAGCCAGTTCAGATTTGTTAAGGGTAGATCTTGCCTGCTTCACCTGGTTGAGTTGTTTGAGAAGGTTAATGAAGCAATGGATGAGGGCAAGTCAATAAACAAAATCGTGTAGACCTTGCAAAGATGTTCAACAGCATTCACACTCAGGTATCATAATTAAACCATCCCATCTAAATGTTTATCTATGTGTAACTCATTGGAAAGCAAACTGGCTCACAAACAAAAATTTGGGTAGGCTGTTCCACTTCTTCCAAAAGACCTGCTTACTAGTGTGGTAGCCCATAGTTCAATTGTTGGGCCATTTATCTTTGGCATTTACTAACCAGACATCAAAGCTACTGTTAATGTTAAATGGCTGACCAAGTTTGCAGTTAAATTTGGTGCCGCCATAAACTCCCCAGGGGACACTAAGATCACCAAGATGGCTTTTCCCAAACCAATAGGTGGCATCAAAACCATTGACTAACACTGAGTGCCAAGAAAAGTATAACAAAATCCTTCAACAAGCAAAAGGTTCCTTGTAATTTCACATTGACAATGCGCCCCTGAAAACTGATCCACTAGGTAAGCACCTGGGAAAGCATGGAGACAATGATCTGCCTTCAGTCGCCAAGCACTAGGTAGGGACCTGGGAAAGCATGGAGACAATGACCTGCCTTCAGTCGCCAAGCACTAGGTAGGGACCTGGGAAAGCATGGAGACAATGACCTGCCTTCAGTCACCAAGCACTAGGTAGGGACCTGGGAAAGCATGGAGACAATGATCTGCCTTCAGTCGCCAAGCACTAGGTAGGGACCTGGGAAAGCATGGAGACAATGACCTGCCTTCAGTTGCCATGCACTAGGTAGGGACCTGGGAAAGCATGGAGACAATGATCTGACTTCAATCGCCATGCACTAGGTAGGGACCTGGGAAAAGCATGGACACAATGATCTGCCTTCAGTCACCATGCACTAGGTAGGGACCTGGGAAAAGCATGGACACAATGATCTGACTTCAATCACCATGCACTAGGTAGGGACCTGGAAAAGCATGGAGACAATGATCTGCCTTCAATCGCCATGCACTAGGTAGGGACCTGGGAAAGCATGGAGACAATGATCTGCCTTCAATCGCCATGCACTAGGTAGGGACCTGGGAAAGCATGGAGACAATGATCTGCCTTCAATCGCCATGCACTAGGTAGGGACCTGGGAAAGCATGGAGACAATGATCTGCCTTCAATCGCCATGCACTAGGTAGGGACCTGGGAAAGCATGGAGACAATGATCTGCCTTCAATGCCATGCACTAGGTAGGGACCTGGGAAAGCATGGAGACAATGATCTGCCTTCAATCGCCATGCACTAGGTAGGGACCTGGGAAAGCATGGAGACAATGATCTGCCTTCAATCACCATGCACTAGGTAGGGACCTGGGAAAGCATGGAGACAATGACCTGCCTTCAATCGCCATGCACTAGGTAGGGACCTGGGAAAGCATGGCGACAATGATCTGCCTTCAATCGCCATGCACTAGGTAGGGACCTGGGAAAGCATGGCGACAATGATCTGCCTTCAATCGCCATGCACTAGGTAGGGACCTGGGAAAGCATGGCGACAATGATCTGCCTTAAATCGCCATGAATCCACTATTGTAAGAAAGTGCTTTTTCATTTTATTACAGTTTATTACTAAGGGTATGGCAGCCAAGTCCAGGGATGTTGTCACTCCATTGTATTTCTCAGTCATCAATCATTGAGTATAATGCCCACCTCAGTATATAGCTGTCCAAACATTTGACACAACTGAAATACCCACAGTGTTTTCTTACCAAGAAAATCAAGGACCTAAATCATAAAAACTATGCAGAATGTCTCAAAAGCTTCTCGCTCTTCTTGGTGTCATACATGTTATAAGGTGCAATCTCTGTCTCGCATACAGAGCCTCAACAAAGCTGGTCCTGTCAGACCTACTGAACATTCACTATTCCAATGGGGTCATAAACATTCATTCAAGAGATCAAAATCTTTTTTGCAACATGAATATAACATGTTGAAGGGATAGATATGTATCGCAGAGAATACTTCTTCTTTGGAATCATAGTCCTCTTCACATGATGTACTTATCTTATGCTATTTAAATGTAATCTGTATGAATGGATGGGTAATTGCATATCTAACCCTTAACAACCTTGTCTGTCATAAACAGGAGCAAAATAACTATCCTCTGCTCATTTATGGGTTATTTGTGCTTAACTGCCCCCTTTGCCCACCTTAGTTATGTCTCTGTTTATTGATATGGCCCTGTATAAGCTGCCATTATCTAATTATAATGTGTCACACAACACGGAAATGAATCTTCCCAGCAAATTTCACCAAAATACTCAAAAATAAGCCAGGAGCTCCAAAGGACAAAGACTCGATTTATCAAAAACGTTTTAATACAAGTTTCCAACAGCACAAAAATCCAACAAGGTAAGGTTAAGCGCTTTTGTCAAGGAAATGACATCATCAGAACCAAACCTAAACCTACAGCTGAGCATAATATAGTTTCAACAAACCACACCCCCCCATATATCAAACCAATACTGTTAAAAATTCAATCTTATTAAAAAATTACCTAGACACTTTAAAAATCTATTAAAAACCTACTAAAAATAACATGAAACATAACATAAACAAACATATACATAAATTCAAAAACTGCATATAATAATTATAATGTGTGTGTGTACTGAGCACCCTGTGCATTAACCAGAAAGTAATCAAACAAGAGGTTTCCAGTAGTCAAGGGTACACAGTCTGAGCCTTTCCACCTCTATTCGAATACTGCATGACTTTGAGGAACTCACTTGTCCACTTGTCAAGGGTGCAGAGTTTGAATCCTTTCACCTTCATTTGCCTCCTTTTTGACTTTGAGGAATTCAGTTGACTAGACAGTACTCCAGTTTTGCCACTGAAAAGGGTCAGTTATGTTCAGTGGAAATACCCGGTTAACAAATGTATAAAATAAAATAAAACAAACAAACAAAAAAAACTAATAGAAATAATAACCAGCCAAAGTTATTGTTATGCGACGGAGATGTCACCCCTTGAACATCATGACTTTTGCAATGAAATATCATTCCACAAAAAGTCAACAAAATAAATGCGCTAACTAGTGACTGTGTTACTTTGCACGGGGAGACGGCTACTACCACCTCTTCTTAAACTCCCTGGCTTTGTAAAGTACCAGGAATATGCAATGGACAAAGGTAATACCAAGCTCAGTGCACGTAATGCTATATTTCTCCTTCTTTGCAGAAATTGTTTGACTGACAAAAGGCATTGTTTCATTATTTTATTAACTCTGTTTCTTAGCAATAATGACAAATAAGGACTACCAGAAGGGCAGCAACCCCTTGATGTTTACACCCCTGTAGTTTTCATCCTTTTCTACTTCAAAATCACTAAGAAATGTAATGGTGATACTTGCATCCATAAACCAATTACTGCTGCTCTGTTTATAATATTACCTGCTTTGTAATAATTTCATTGATGACCCACATCACTGCTGGACATGATTTCTGGCATACACTGACAGGTGTATGTCCTTGGACAAAATGGGCTGAATAGGGTAAGATTTGTTACTGAGCATCTCTGAGGTAATTTTAAAAATAACCATCTGTATTAGTGACTAGCAGTTTAGCTCTGAGGACAAAGGCTATGAACTACTATACATTTTTATTCTGTAGTCCTGGGTTTGAGTCATTCAGCCTCCATTTGCATACTGTACAACTCCAAGGAAGTCATTTAACCAGTGGTCATCTGGCCCCTGAGAAACAACAGTTGTACTTACTAGTACTATTAGGTTAAATGTAAATAAAAATTGTTAAAGCAGTGCTGAATATAATTCCTTACTGGTTGCCAGTGTATGGTCTTAAGTGAGAAAACAAAACAAAAAGGCACAGCTGGAGTAAACACCCCAGTGATACTTGGAAACATTATTGACTTCTAAGCACATCCCGTCACTAATCAATATCCTTACACATTCTATTTTAACATTATTTGTAGCCCCACTGGCATCACATCTCAGGTTCTGTTATTCTAACAAAAAGCACTTCCTTTAGTTTAAGATAAACTTGTATTAGACTTTGCTTGCACGTGTGACATTCAGAAAGGTGCAGACAAACAGTTGTGTGGTTCAGTAAGAACCTCTACAGTAGTAATGTTCTACAAGTACTTTTTGTAGCTCATGTGAGACATTCTTGCAGGTGGATTGTGTCTTGCTTCAGTTTCATTTACATTAGGATCTTGTTTGCACTACAAAATCCTGTGAGGTGCGACCTTGGTTTTCCTCTGTGAATTTGTGATTGCATTCTCTTGCTTTCATCATTTCTTTGTGCTAAAGAGCTGATGTGAACTGGTCATTATATACACTGGCATTATACAAGTCCTAATACATGATTCAGGGAATTCCCCTCAGTGATGGATATTGAAAGGAAAGTTTATCAGAAGATGGACTTTCAGAAGTTGCCACAAATGCCAATGCTATTTACTGCATAAATGCCTTTTACAAACTGAAATCACAAACAATATTTATTAATGCATGTTAAGTTGCTGTTGTCTACAATAATAATATTTATTTTTGCTTTTAATTAAATATTGTGTTTCTGTTTGATTTACTGCTGTGAGCATGGGTTTGCGCACAACAGTTGCTAGGATGTGTGATCCTAAAATTAACTACAGGTAGCTACAAGCCTTCTGGCATTATTAGTTGTACTTATTGTGAAGTCATGCTAGGGTATATTGAACTCATTTCAAGGTTGGTTAGGAAAGGCAGTGAGCACATTCATGCTTTCTTTCCACAACATATTAAAAGTAAAGTTTGGGTCAGTAGATCTTATTAAAATTGCTTTTGGTAAAACTAAGGTGGGCTGGGGGATTGTAAAATGGCTTTTGTAATCAGTTTCATTTAGTGTTATTTCCTTGACCCTGACATTTACATATAAATGAGTTTGTTCTCATGCTCTTGCAAAATCACTAGCTATAAAATAAGTAAATTAAGGTCTAAAAATGAAAAATAAGACTATGAACTAGGATATTAAAATGTTGAAATATGGTCCGTCTCCTAACAAGGATAATGTAGTGTGTTAGCCCCCCCACCCAAGAGTTCCTTTGCTTGTTTGGGTTTTTATATTCTGCATATATATTTTTCCAGCATCCCATTACTTTGGAGAAACATAAAACGCCTTCCAGCACATTTAAAATTCACAGGCTGTACAGCTCTAGTAAACATCACTATGTTCCACAGAGGCACAGTAGCTGAGTTGGTGACCACAGCAGGGAAGAAAAGAACCTGTCAGGAATTCTTTGTCAGTTTTCTTTCTTTTCCAGGCACAGCAGTAGACTTCCTTGCCATTGTTTCCCTGATTCCTTTTTTTGTAATCTAATTTTATATTAAACCGACCTTTGAAATTAGCAATGATATTTTCCCACCTTCCATTGTTTGTGAATGCATAAAGACTTTTTGATTCACAAATGTACATTGTTTTAACCCAAAGTAGCAATATCTCACACTTAATATGCAACCAGAGAGATAATTTCTCTGAAAAAAAGTGGTTCATGAACGTGTGTGTGTGCGTGTGTGTGTATATATATATATATATATATATATATATATATATATATATATATATATATATATATATATATATATATATATATATATATATATATATATATATATCTTTGTTTAAATAACAGTATGTAAGTGTGGATGTACAAATTAAAGACTTCAAGGGACCATAACCAGTAGGTTATCTCATTTCATGTGCTGTTATGTTAGAACATGAACATCTGTCAGTGAGAGGAGATCCATATTTAAAGTGCCTATTATAACATGCTGACACACTTTGACATGAATCAACATAAACTAATAACATTTGGTATATTGTTGTCCATACCCTAAAGGAACAGTACCTCTGCTTTTCCTCACAAAAAGTGGTATGGCTTTCACTTAATCTGAGGTTCTTGTTTCAACTTGTGCATTTGTTTGCATTTATTTGTCTTGGCTACTGCCATCCTCGGAGAAAGCTATTGTACGTCAGTATTCAAAAGCTTGTTACTCATTTAGTTCACACCCCTAATGCCTGCACACTCCTGATCGTTACTCTCGGAGTGTGACTAAAGTATTTTCCATTCAAACACTAAATATTGAAAGGCTTTGCCATCATAAGTGCACATCCTTCTCTGTTTTCCATCTGTATGACCCCTAAAAAAATCCCTGTTTATTCAAATGTAGTGTTAGACATATAATGTAACTTACATCTCATCTGCTATACAGCTGTACTACTCTGGATGTTTAAATGTCGAGCCTTTCCCCGGGTAACTTCCTGCTGGAGTACACGTGAAAAGAACTGGCATGGTGAGTGATGAAGTTCTGACATTGCAAGCTTTTACTCTCTCTTAACTGTTTCTTTCTTTTTTCTATATTAAGTTGAGTCTGTTTATCTCTGTAACTTGTCATTCATTCTTACAAAGATTCATCATTCATTCATACTCTGATTCCTTCATCATCTTGTTCAGTCACAGGGGAGCAAAAGCCTATACCACTAAGTAATGGGTTGAAGGCAAAGACCCAAAGTTGATAGGACATCTGCCAGGATACTCTCATACACTGCATAGTGTATGGTGTCAAAATACCCGGCAAAAATATACATGAAACAGGAAGGACATACAGAATCTGTAAAGAAGGCACTTGGCAGGGAGCCAAACTAGAGAATCACCACACCTCTGTGCTTCAGAATTTGTTTCTATTTCTTTCTAATTACTGAACAGATTGGTTGATAGACATCCTCCATACTGCATTTTAGAGGTTTGACAGAACTTGTGTGCAGGCAGCCATACAATTCGCAGAGGGTATGTAAGGGGCCAGGAATGAAGAAACACGGTCAGCATATTGTCAGAACACAGTTGAACACATGAGTTCATGAGTCCACAAAGTGTTATTTGTGTCACAAACCCACACACACACACACACACACACACACACACACACACACACACACACACACACACACACACACACACACACATACACACACACACACACACACACACACACACACACATATATATATATCTATATATATATATATATATATATATATATATATATATATATACATATGGCTCTAGGACTTTTGATCGAAAGATCAAAAGTCCGAATCCATTATCACCGAACATACTTTACCAAAAGTGCTTTTACCAAAAAAGTGCTTACGGTAAAGTATGTTTAAAAAAAAAAAAAACACATCA